>NC_066624.1:46762533-46899549 GCF_025201925.1 Gopherus flavomarginatus
CTTCCTTTCCGATCTTTGCGATAATGCTCTGTGTTTATCCACTTGCTCAACATTTCCCTGCTGATAATTCTGCTCCTCTTTCTCACATGTCATTGCATCACCTGCTGCGATAGAGACAGAAACCTCAAAACAGGGATTGAAAGGGGAAGACCAAACCAAAACAAGTGCTGAAGACAGGTTAAATACAAATCAGGATCTGAACTCCCCCAAAATTTCCCCTAAATAGGACAGAGGAGGGGGATGAATTCAGCCTTCACATCCTATCCAAATACGCAGGGGGAAGGGAAGAAGCTAATGCCTGGTGCCTCCTAGGATCTACAGGAAGCCATGAGCTATATTTACCCTGAGGATACGACCCCTGATAGAGACAATAATGAACTGAGAGACCTCCCAAGGGCTTTGCTGGGCATACCAGATGTTTCCTTCAGGCACTTACAGATTCTGAGTTGGTTTAATGTTTTCTCACCTGTGCGGAGAGCTCTCAGGATCTCTCTTTCCTCAGAGCCCTGGAGGTCTGGGACCCATGGCCCTACCCCTTGTTCCAGCTGGGAGATCACATCAGGTTTGGAAACTAGGAACTCTGCTCAGATGAAAGAAAACAAAGGAGTTCGGTTAATTTCATCAAACTTTTTCATAAAAAACATTCTATTAAATTAACTGTAATACTTAGTGTGACCTGGTGTGCCTGGGCTAGTTCTCACTGAAAATGCCAAGGTCAGGGCAGGCTGAAAAAGAGATCACCCACACAGGCTATTGAGAAGATGAAAAAAGAAATCACAAAGCCCCCTTTATTGCATCCCAGTTCTCTGACTCCCAGTCAGCACCTAGATCCAGCACAGTGAGAGGTTATTTAAAAACTGCTCACATAAACAAAATGATCTTCTGACCCCAAAGGTCAGCCACGTTACCAGGTCAGTATAGGTTTGGATCTTTCCCAAAATACCACACTCCCAGCCAATCCTTTAGCATCTAAACTAAAGATTTAAACGAAATAGGATAGAATGAAGTTAAATGGGAAAGCAGTCAGATACATTCCAAAATGGATAGATCAGGTTCTTAGCAGTATTAGTGAGTTGCCGGTGTGAAAGTCTGTCGGGAACACATCCACAGCTTGGATGGGTCATTCAGTACTTTGTTCCAGGGTTCAGTTTGTAGAGAAGTTGCTCCAGAGGCAGGAAGAAGGATTGATGACAAAACGGAGATGATGCAGCTGCGCTTTATATTCCTTTTGCTATGTGACTTGTTCTTCCTGTGTCCCAAACACAAGATTCACAGCACATGGCATGGAAAAGCCTTGGAGTTCTCATTACACAGGCTTACCCGGGAATGTCTTACTGACTCAATAGGTGTATCCCCTTAGTCCTTTCCATGGGCTCATTGTACAGCTGATGACCCTCAATGGGCCATCAAACAGGCTAGGCAGTGTTGATGCCAATATGTCTGGAGGTGTCACCCAGAAACACTGCCCAAGTCTGGAAATACAGATATACCCTACATATCTATAACTCACAATACAAAGGTGATCGAAACATAGAAATAAAATGATCATACTTGGAAAATCATAACATTTTCACTGACACCTTTCATGGCATATCTAGCTCAATTCATTGCAATTTTATCAGATTTTATTATTTTATTATTAATACCAAAGTGTCTCACAATTCCATACAGTGTCACACTTGGAAACCAGTGAATTTCCAGGTCCGTGAAGATGCCAAAAACTATGCTTAGAGGGATTGAAATACCCACATATCTGCTGGGAACACACACACAGACACTGTGTCAGTCTGTACCCCTGTGTTCACTCTTCTAGAAAATTATGATCAATTTTGTACACAGTATGGCTTCTGAGGTATCATTTGAAAACCCATAGCCTACTGGATATTATCCTCCTGTTAAAATGTGCTGTAAGACTGTATGTAAAGTTATGAGATTTTACAGTATGATATTACTGAAAAAGTTACAGTTCTGGGGAACACCCACAGACCAGTTCCTCAGAGACAGCAAGGCAAACAGCTGGTCAAACAGCCATTCTCCTGCAGGGGGAAGGTGTGAAGAAGACATTTACATTCCATCACAGGGACCTCTTGAAGCTGTTGTGGAAAACGACCACAGGATTGATTTTGAATCAGCTCAAACTGAGGCTCTTTTCTTGGTTACAAGCGTGCAGGGGGTGACAGCTATTGGAATACTCTCCCCCTGAGCTAGAAATCACATAAGCCTTTTAAAGCTTAAAACCACAAACAATGACACATAGGTTGCACATTAATTACCTTATTTGGAATATATTGCAAAATATGATGCAGGTCAAAAACAAGCTGAACAATCAGTTTTCCACATCCGGCCTCTCCTCTTATTGTTATTCCTAATCTAGTTTGTGGTTTGACTTTTCTAACACTTCCACTGTGGTTATGTTTCACAATCTCGGTTATTGCAAATCAGTGTGTTTGGGGACATTCCACTTCACCTACTTAGGCCGCTTCGGCACACTAAGCCATTGTTCCCCAATTTTGGGGACTTTCCATTCCACTTTGCCTTTCTCTGTCCTTTACACAGAGAAACAAGCTCAGCTAATACTTTAGGCCTACTAACTTGACCAAAGCTCCAAAGCTCTTTCTGTAGACTTTCCCGCACAATACTCACATCTCCAACAGACAGCCTGCCACCGTGACTGAGCTGAGAACTGAAGTGGTTTCTAGTACAAAGGACTGAATTCTAAAAACAGGTGAGGAAAATGCTTGAGACTCTCTCTCTCTGCCCTTGCCCTCTGCTCATAACAACTCCTGAAGAACTGAATGTGGGCGGCAGGGGTGGGTTAGGCCGAGTCCTGTCTGAAAGGAAAACCAGCCTGTCTCAGCACAGGGTGAGAGAAACATTTGCCTTGAATCCGTTTCAGCTTGTTAACTTAGACATTAGTTTGTGTTTTATCTTGCATTTCTTTTGTAAACAATTCTGAGCTTTATGCCTCATTATCAGTATCTTAAAATATGTTTTTTGATAGTTAACAATCTTGTTTTATTCTTTATCTAACCAGTGTGTTTGTATTAAAGTGTGTTGGAAACTCCATCTGGGATAACAAGGCAGGCACATGTCATTTTACTCTGATGAAATGACAGACTTCATATGAGCTTGCATTGTTCAGGAGTGTGTGGACAGGGAAAGATGCACATTTCTGGGGGAAGTTTGGGAGCAGAGAATTTTCTGGGGTTCTCCTGTGGGGTACTGTAATTTGTGAGTCACTGACTAGCAGCACTCAAAACTGTGTAGTTGGGAGTGAGTTACATGCTGGAGACCGTGTCTGAAGTACCCATGAGTGGCTGCTCTCACAGTAGAGCAGTGGAAAAGGCACCCCAGCTTGAGAACTGAGGGGACAGAGCTGTTCAACAGTCCAGGTTGCACTTTGGTTAATATCACAGACACTCAATTTCAAAGAGTTTCCTAAAACACAGAGAAAGTAAATCTATGTCCCAGAAATCAAAGACTCCAGAGAGAAGGCAAGTCTCCCTGGCACTGCATCTTTGCTGACAGAGAGGTCCAGAGACAGAGACAAAGAGAAAGAGTCCTGGGGAAGCTGGGAACAGGAAGCATGGGCTGGTGGGGTTCGGTGGAGAAAGGGAACAGGAAGGGCAGGGATATCACTGAATTCAGGATCTCAGCAGTACTAGAAGTCAGGTTAACACATACTGCAGCCCATTGGAAAACATAATCCCAACTATATATACAGAATGATGGGGTCTAAATTAGCTGTTTCCACTCAACAGAGAGACCTTGGAGTCACTGTGGATAGTTCTTTGCAAACATCCACTCAATCTGCAGCAGCAGTGAAAAAAAGTGAACAGAATGTTGGGAATCATTAAGAAAGGGATAGATAATAAAACAGAAAATCTCCTGTTGCCTCTATATAAACTCATGGTACGCCCACATCTCGAATACTCCATGCAGATATGGTCATCCCATCTCAAAGAAGTTCCCTTGAGCAAACAGGAGCTATTTGAAACTGTGCGATATGGCTCCTGTGCTCTGTTCCCAAAATGTTCTGCAGCAGGGGAGGACATGTGGCAGTATGTGTGTGTGTCACTGGCATATTGGGGTGATGCTGAAACAGGGCAGAGTAGAGGTGGCATTGTGGCGTTGGCATGAACCTTATCTCTTCATTTCCTATTCCAAGAACCGAGGGGACGGGAATCCTTTCCCAACGAGGTCACATTCTCATAATTCTCCTGCATGACATCTCTGTAGAGGGCTCTCTGAGTGCGGTCCAGCAGAGCCCACTCTTCCCTGGTGAAATACCCTGCCACCTCCTCGAAGGTCACCGGTCCCTGAAAGAGTAAGAGTCCAACACTCTGTATGTGATGTCCCAATCTCAGCCCCACTCTTTGTGGGGGAGAGGAGCCAATCAAATGCAAGCTCTGGGTGGATCATAGTTAACAGAGTCCCACCCCCACCCTGCAAAGAGCATCCTGGAAACACCACGTTAAGGGGACCAAGAGAGAGCCCCTTGTCTCTCTCAGCAGATCCATAAAACCCCTACTAGCCACCAATCGATATAGGAGATGGAGGCACTAGCAGGGTCCAGAGAGAGCTCCCTGGTAGGAAACCCAATAACCTCATCATGAGGAGCTGGATATGAAGGGCGGGGCAGCTCCCCTAAACCTCACTGATGGATGCCCCCTTCATATCTCACAGCAGCCACTGGTTAGTCAGGTCGGGCTCCAGCACTGGGGGTATGGTCAGTTTGACTAGCTCTATGAAGGAGGGTTATTCTCAGTTTCACAAATTAGGGTATTTCCACCACCTAATCTCATGGGCCTGTTCCTAGAATCTAGGCCAATTAATAAACAACTCCCAGCAGGTTTATCTCAATCTGTCCTCCTCCCTTCCCCACCCTGTGCATTTCCTGCCCCGCTCCAACCTCCAAACCAGACTGTGCAAATCTTCAAATCTCTGGTATATTTGCTGTTCCTCTCCCGCCCTGCAGGAACCCACTAGCAACCTCCTGATAATCCCTACCTTAACAGGCTCCCCTGCACTCATTTCTCTTCCCTCTCCCATGGGAGGATGGGATGAGCTGGAGCAAAAAAAGGACGTCATTCTATCACCTGTCTGGGTGAGAAGGACAGTTGTGGGGGTTTCAGAACAGGCTTTAGTTAATTTCACCAGATGATTCTCCCAGGCCCTTTCCCTGCAGACAGACACCCTAGATTCTGCCATGCTGAGAAAGAGATCAAGCATGTTATTACACTGTAGACCTGGCCCCTGCTGCCAGGCTAAGCCCACAGAGAGATTTTTAACCTCTCTTCTCCCTCCCCTCACCTCGTAACACAGTCTCTGAACACAAGGCTAGAAAAGAGCGGAACCAAATGAGTCACTGTGGGGGATCCCTCGGACACTGACCCCACGGAAGCCACACCCCAGCAGGGGAATATGGAGTCAGGACCTGGCTTTTCCTCTCTCTGATCCTTGTTTTGTTCACTGGAAAGTGGTTCTGCCCAGGGATGCAGCAATACATGTGTCTGGGTGGACTAGAGAGCTGGAAATCTCTCCCTCCACTCATTTCTCCCACTGTCAGTCTTTCAGGATCGTGGTTAGTAGCAGCCCCTCAGCATCCCCCAGTATCCAGAGCGCAGACGCCCCAGCCAGGGTCCCACCAGATATTCCCTGGCACCCAGTCCGCAGAGTCCCTGGCCAGGGATCCCAGATAAGCCTCAACCCCTCACCAGCCACAGTGAGAGCTGGACACCGGCAAAATGGGGAGAAAATGGGGCACAATGAGGGGAGGGGAACAGGGAACTTCTCAGGGGTTTGAGGGAAGGGGGGGTCACCCTGGGTGTTGCTCTTTGCTCTCTAGGGAGAAAGGTGGCAGGACAGGAGAGGAGGAGGGTCCCCATGGGAGGAGGCAGCGGTAAATCCGAGGGGATCTCAGCCCCCCCTTTCTCTCCCCGTTCCTCGGGGTCACCTGCTCTTCTCCCCCCGGCCATGTCCGGGCTTCGCAGACATTTCCCACCCGCCCCTTTTCCAGCCCCCCAGCCCGGTCTCACCCCTCAGCCCCCGCGCGGCCCCATGCAGGGACCCCAGTGGGACCGGGCCCCTCCCCCCGCTACCCCACAGCGGGGCCCCAGGGCAGAGCCTGGCCGGGCCCAGGGGGCACAGGGCTCCTGCGGGGACAGCAGTTCCGAGCCCCGCGCGGGCGCTGCCCCCCCCGGGAGCAGATCCCCGCGCTGCGAGATGCCGGTGTAATGACAGAATCAGTTACCGCTCCAGATTCCCCACTTTGGCTGCACTGAGCATGCACACATGAATTGAGCATGCATAGTAACCTTTGCTGTCGCCGCTGCCCTCTCTCTTCCCTCACTTCTACTCAGGAGCACAGATGGTTTCCTTAGTTCCTGCCCTCTTTCTCCCTAGAGAGCAACGAGCAACACCCAGGGTGACCTCCCCTTCCCTCAAATCCCTGAGAAGTTCCCTGTTCCCCTCCCCCCATTGTGCCCCATTTTCTCTCCATTTCGCCAGTGTCCAGCTCTCATTGTGGCTGGTGGGGTTCTGAGGGGTATCTGGGATCCCTGGCCAGGGACTCTGCGGACTGGGTGCCAGGGAGTATCTGGTGGGCTCCTGGCTGTGTTTGAGGGGGTGTCTGGGGTGTCATAAACAGATAGCTAAGGGTTAATGTCTCTTTCACCTGAAGCACCTGACCAGAGGACCAATCAGGAAACCGGATTTTTTCAACTTTGGGTGGAGGGAATTGAGTGTCTAAGTCTTTGGTGAGTCTGCCTGCTTTCTCTGAGCTTTGGAGAAGTACTTTCTACTTTCTAGTCTTCTGTTCTAAGTGTAAGGACAAAGAGATCAGATAGTAAGTTCTATGGTTTCTTTTCTTTGGTATTTGCATGAATATAAGTGCTGGAGTGCTTTGATTTGTATTCTTTTTAAATAAGGCTGTTTATTCAATATTCTTTTAAGCAATCGACCCTGTATTGTATCATCTTAATACAGAGAGCCCATTTGTATTTTTCTTTCTTTTTATATAAAGCTTTCTTTTAAGACCTGTTGAAGTTTTTCTTTACTTCAGGGAAATTGAGTCTGTACTCACCAGGGAATTGGTGGGAGGAAGGAATCGGGGAGATCTGTGTGTTGGATTGCTAGCCTGACTTTGCATTCCCTCTGGGGGAATAGGAAAGTACTTTTTGTTTCCAGGATTGGGAACAGAGAGGGAGATTCGCTCTGTTTGGATTCACAGAGTTTGTGTCTGTGTATCTCTCCAGAAGCACCTGGAGGGGGGAAGGGAAAAAGGATTATTTCCCTTTGTTGTGAGACTCAAGGGATTTGGGTCTTGGGGTCCCCAGGGAAGGTTTCTCAGAGGGACCAGAGTGCCCCAAAACACTCTAATTTTTTGGGTGGTGGCAGCAGGTACCAGGTCCAAGCTGGTAACTAAGCTTGGAGGTTTTCATGCTAACCCCCATATTTTGGACGCTAAGGTCCAAATCTGGGACTAAGGTTATGACATGGGGACCCTGGCTGGGGGGACTGGGCTCTGGGTACTGGGGGGTGTCTGGGGGCCATTACTAACCCTGATCCTTTTCCCTGATCAGTTTACGCCAGAATCCTGGCTCCAAGCACTGTCAGGCAGTCCCCGGCCAGGCCCAGTTACTGTCATAACTTTCTATCCACTTGACAAACACTGTGAGGTGAAATCACTGATGTTTCTTTTCTCCTCTCTTGAAAACTGCAGGAACTTCCAGTTCCATTGGGAATATTCATTCCCTCCCCCCCAGCCCTTATCCTAGATCTGGGGGTGAGGGAGGTGGGAAGAGGGTCAGCACTGCCACACAATGGTCTCTTCCACAGCATTCTAGACTCATTTCTGAAATTTGGTGTGATTGAGACCATTGTTAATCCAGAGTCACTGTATGGAAAGACAAGGAGTGACTCCAGATGGACAGTGGGGCAAATGAGAGCAGCAATTCTCCCTGTGAGGAGGGGTTCTCATTAGCTGCTCTCCCCAGAGAGCTAAAGGAGGGAAGCTGCTTAGATGCTCTGTCCCTCTCTACTCAGAATATTGGGGTTCAGCTTCCTGGGTGAGATGCTGTAGCCTCCATTGTGACCTGGGAGACCAGGCTTGGCAGCTGCTGCTCCCCCAGTGGGGTTCTGTGCTGGCAAGTGACCTTAGTTAAAGCTTCTTTTCTGCCCAGCCCAGGTGATGACTTTCTCCAACTCGTACTAGCCCCTTGTGGGAGACCTGGGCCCTGTTAATACCAATTCTACCACAGACTCCAGGTAACTGAAAGACCTCAGGGAAAGTGCTGGGGACTAGCAAGAAAGTGACTCTGCACAAACAGCCCTTCCTCGTTTCTCCTCCCATTAGCAATTGCCAGGAGAAAATCCAGCCATAGGAGAGCAAAACCCCCAGGAATGGGACTTTCCCAGCCAGAGGGGCAGGGAGAGAGGACAGGGGAAGGAGAGACTGAAAGGGGCAGTGGGAGAAATGAGTGGAGGGAGAGATTTCCAGCTCTCTAGTCCACCCAGACACATGTATTGCTGCATCCCTGGGCAGAACCACTTTCCAGTGAACAAAACAAGGGTCAGAGAGAGGAAAAGCCAGGTCCTGACTCCATATTCCCCTGCTGGGGTGTGGCTGCCGTGGGGTCAGTGTCCGAGGGTATCCCCCACAGTGACTCCTTTGGTTCTGCTCTTTTCTAACATTGTGTTCAGAGACTTTGTTATGAGGTCAGGGGAGGGAGAAGGGAGGTTAAAAACCTCTCTGTGGGCTTAGCCTGGCAGCAGGGGCCAGGTCTACAGTGTAATAATATGCTCGATCTCTTTCTCAGCATGGCAGAATCTAGGGTGTCTGTCTGCAGGGAAAGGGCCTGGGAGAATCTTCTGGTGAAATTAACTAAAGCCTGTTCTGAAACCCCCACAACTGCCCTTCTCACCCAGACAGGTTGTAGAATGACGTCCTTTTTTTGCTCCAGCTCATCCCATCCTCCTATGGGAGAGGGAAGAGAAATGGGTGCAGGGGAGCCTGTTAAGGTAGGGATTATCGGGAGGTTGCTGGTGGGCTCCTGCAGGGCGGGAGAGGGACAGCAAATACACCAGAGATGGGAAGATTTGCACAGTCTGGTTTGGAGGTTGGAGCGGGGCAGGAAATGCACAGGGTGGGGAAGGGCGGAGGACAGCTTGAGATAAACCTGCTGGGAGTTGTTTATTAAGTGGTCTAGATTCTAGGAACAGGCCCATGAAATTAGGTGGTGGAAATACCCTAATTTGTGAAACTGAGAATAACCCACCTTCATAGAGCTAGTCAAACTGACCATACCCCCAGTGCTGGAGCCCGACCTGACTAACCAGCGGCTGCTGTGAGATATGAAGGGGGAACCCATCAGTGAGGTTTAGGGGAGCTGCCTCTCCCTTCATATCCAGCTCCTCACGATGAGGTTATTGGGGTTCCTACCAGGGAGCTCTCCCTTGACCCTGCTCGGACCTCCATCTCCTATATCGGTCGGTGGTTAGTAGGGGGGTGATGGATCTGCTGAGAAAGACAAGGGGCTCTCTCTTGGTCCCCTTAACGTGGTGTTTCCAGGACGCTCGTTGCAGGGTGGGGGTGGGACTCTGTTAACTATGATCCACCCAGAGCTTGCATTTGATTGGCTCCTCTCCCCCACAAAGAGTGGGACTGAGAGTGGGACATCACGTACTGAGTGTTGGACTCTTACTCTTTCAGGGACCGGTGACCTTCGAGGAGGTGGCTGTGTATTTCACCAGGGAAGAGTGGGCTCTGCTGGACCCCACTCAGAGAGCCCTCTACAGAGATGTCATGCAGGAGAACTATGAGAATGTGACCTCGTTGGGTAAGGATTCCCGTCCCCTCGGTTCTTGGAATAGGAAATGAAGAGATAAGGTTCATGCCAACCCCACAATGCCACCTCTACTCTGCCCTGTTTCAGCATCACCCCAATATGCCAGTGACACACACACATACTGCCACATGTCCTCCCCTGCTGCAGAACATTTTGGGAACAGAGCACAGGAGCCATATCGCACAGTTTCAAATAGCTCCTGTTTGCTCAAGGGAACTTCTTTGAGATGGGATGACCATATCTGCATGGAGTATTCGAGATGTGGGCGTACCATGAGTTTATATTGAAGCAATAGGAGATTTTCTGTTTTATTATCTATCCCTTTCTTAATGATTCCCAACATTCTGTTCACTTTTTTTCACTGCTGCTGCACATTGAGTGGATGTTTGCAGAGAACTATCCACAGTGACTCCAAGGTCTCTCTGTTGAGTGGAAACAGCTAATTTAGACCCCATCATTCTGTATATATAGTTGCGATTATGTTTTCCAATGGGCTGCAGTATGTGTTATGCTGACATCTAGTACTGCTGAGATCCTGAATTCAGTGATATCCCTGCCCTTCCTGTTCCCTTTCTCCACCGAACTCCACCAGCCCATGCTTCCTGTTCCCAGCTTCCCCAGGACTCTCTCTTTGTCTCTGTCTCTGGACCTTTCTGTCAGCAAGAAGCAGTGCCAGGGAGACTTGCCCTCTCTCTGGAGTCTTTGATTTCTGGGACATGGATTTACCTTCTCTGTGTTTTAGGAGACTCTTTGAAATTGAGTGTCTGTGATATTAACCACAGTGCAACCTGGACTGTTGAACAGCTCTGTCCCCTCAGTTCTCAAGCTGGGGTGCCTTTTCCACTGCTCTACTCTGAGAGCAGCCACTCCTGGGCAGTTCATACACAGCCTCCAGCATGTAACTCACTCCCAGCTACACAGTTTTGACTGCTGCTAGTCAGTGACTCACAAATTACAGTAACTCACAGGAGAACCCCAGAAAATTCTCTGCTCCCTGACTTTCACCAGAAATGTGCATCTTTCCCTGTCCAGCACACTCCTGAACAACGCAAGCTCATATGAAGTCTGTCATTTCATCAGTGGAAAATGACATGCTCCAGCCTTGTTATCCCAAATGGAGTTTCCAAAACACTTTAATACAAACACACTGGTTAGATAAAGAATAAAACAAGATTGTTAACTATAAAAAAAAATGTTAAGATACAGATAATAAGGCATAAAGCTCAGAATTGTTTACAAAAGAAATGCAAGATAAAACACAAACTAATGTCTAAGTTAACAAGCTGAAACGGATTCAAGGCAAATGTTTTTCTCACCCTGTGCTGAAACAGGCTGGTTTTCCTTTCAGACAGGACTCGGCCTAACCCACCCCTGCCGCCAGTGTTCAGTTCTTCAGCAGTTGTCATGAGCAGAGGGAGAAGGCAGAGAGAGAGAGTCTCAAGCATTTTCCTCACCTGTTTTTAGAATTCAGTCCTTTGTACTAGAAACCACTTCAGTTCTCATCTCAGTCACGGAGACAGGCTGTCTGTTGGAGATGTGAGAATTGTGCGGGAAAGTCCACAGAAAGCGTTTTGGAGCTTTGGTCAAGCTAGTAGGCCTAAAGTATTAGCTGAGCTTGTTTCTCTGTGTAAAGGGCAGAGAAAGGCAAAGTGGAATGGAAAGTCCCCAAAATTGGGGAACAATGGCTTAGTGTGCCGAAGGGGCCTAAGTAGGTGAAATGGAAAGTCCCCAAACACACTGATTTGCAATAACCGAGATTGTGAAACATAACCAAAGTGGAAGTGTTAGAAAAGTCAAACTACAAACTAGAGTAAGAATAACAATAAGAGGATAGGCCGAATATGGAAAAATGATTGTTCAGCTTGTTTTTGACCTGCATCATATTTTGCAATATATTCCAAATAAGGTAATTAATGTGCAACCTATATGTTTGTGATTTTAAGCTTTAAAAGGCTTGTGTGATTTTTAGCTCAGTGGGACAGCATTTCAATAGCTGTCCACCCCTGCATGCTTGTAACCAAGAAAAGAGCCTCAGGCTGAGCTGATTCAAAATCAGTCGTGTGGTCATTTTCCACAACAGCTTCAAGAGGTCCCTGTGATGGAATGTAAATGTCTTCTTCACACCTTCCTCCTGCAGGAGAATGGCTTTTTGACCAGCTGTTTGCCTTGCGGTCTCTGAGGAAATGGTCTGTGGGTGTTGGCCAGAACTGTAACGTTTTCAGTAATATCATACTGTAGAATCTCATAACTTTACATACAGTGTTACTACACATTTTAACAGGAGGATAATATTCCGTAGGTTATAGGTTTTCAAATGATACCTCACAAGCCATACTGGGTACAAAATTGATCATAATTTTCTAGAAGAGCGAACACAGTGGTACAGATTGACACAGTGTCTGTGTTTGTGTTCCCATCAGCTTTGTGGGAATTTCAATCCCTCTAAGCATAGTGTTCGGCATCTTCATGGACCTGGAAATTCACTGGTTTCCAAGTGTGACACTGTATGGAATTGTGAGACACTTTGGTATTAATAATAAAATAATAAAATCTGATAAAATTGCAATGAATTGAGCTAGATATGCCATGAAAGGTGTCAGTGAAAATGTTATGATTTTCCAAGTATGATCATTTTGTTTCTATGTTTCGATCACCTTTGTATTGTGAGTTATAGATATGTAGGGTATATCTGTATTTCCAGACTTGGGCAGTGTTTCTGGGTGACACCTCCAGACATACTGGCATCAACACTGCCTAGCCTGTTTGATGGCCCATTGAGGGTCATCAGCTGTACAATGAGCCCATGAAAAGGACTAAGGGGATACACCTATTGAGTCAGTAAGACATTCCCGGGTAAGCCTGTGTAATGAGAACTCCAAGGCTTTTCCATGCCATGTGCTGTGAATCTTGTGTTTGTGACACAGGAAGAACAAGTCACATAGCAAAAGGAATATAAAGCACAGCTGCATCATCTCCGTTTTGTCATCAATCCTCCTTCCTACCTCTGGAGCAACTTCTCTACAAACTGAACCCTGGAACAAAGGACTGAATGACCCATCCAAGCTGTGGATGTGTTCCCGACAGACTTTCACACCGGCAACGCACTAATACTGCTAAAAACCTGATCTATCCATTTTGGAATGTATCTGACTGCTTTCCCATTTAACTTCATTCTATCTTATTTCGTTTAAATCTTTAGTTTAGATGCTAAAGGATTGGCTGGGAGTGTGGTATTTTGGGTAAGATCCAAACCTATACTGACCTGGTAACGTGGCTGACCTTTGGGGTCAGAAGATCATTTTGTTTATGTGAGCAGTTTTTAAATAACCTCTCACTGTGCTGGATCTAGGTGCTGACTGGGAGTCAGAGAACTGGAATGCAATGAAGGGGACTGTGTGATTTCTTTTTTCAGCTTCTCGATAGCCTGTGTGGGTGATCTCTTTTTCAGCCTGCCCCGATCTTGGCATTTTCAGTGAGAACTGCCTCTGGCCCACCAGGTCACACTAAGCACTGAAGTTAAATAAACAGAATTTTTTTTATGACAAAGTATTATGAAATCAACTGAACTCCTTTGTTTTCTTTCATCTCAGCAAGATTTCCTCTTACCCAGCCTGATATGATCTCCCAGCTGGAACAAGGAGAAGAGCCATAGGTCCCAGACCTCCAGGGCTCTGAGGAAAGAGAGATCCTGAGAGCTCCCCGCACAGGTGAGAAAACATTAAATCAACTCAGAATCTGTAAGTGCCTGAAGGAAACATCTGGTATGCCCAGCAAAGCCCTTGGGAGGTCTCTCAGTTCATTATTGTGCCTAGCAGGGGTTGTATCCTCAGGGTAAATATAGCTCATAGCTTCCTGTAGATCCTAGGAGACACCAGGTATTAGCTTCTTCCCTTCCCCCTGCGTATTTGGATAGGATGTGAAGGCTGAATTCATCCCCCTCCTCTGTCCTATTTAGGGGAAAAGTTTGGGGGAGTTCAGTTCCTGATTTTTATTTGACCTGTCTTCAGCGCCTGTTTTGGTTTGGTCTTCCCCTTTCCATCCCTGTTTTGAGGTTTTTGTCTCTATCGCAGCAGGTGATGCAATGACATGTGAGAAAGAGGAGCAGAATTATCAGCAGGGAAATGTTGAGCAAGTGGATAAACACAGAGCATTATCTCAAAGTTCGAAAAGAAATGTGTCCAGGAGTAATGAGGAGGGAAACTCTTTTGAGATTCAGCACAGACCAGAAAGAGAGCAAGGAAACCAGGCAGGGGAGAAATTGGGTAAATGTATTTCCTCTCGGGAAACTCAGAAGGTCCTCATGGAAACCACAACACAACAGGAAATCCTTAGGCAAAAGAGAAAAAATACATGCACTAAGTGTGAGAAAAACTTCATTCACAGATCAAGCCTTTCTGTTCATCTGAGTATCCACACAGGGGAGAGGCCCTACGAATGCCGTGAGTGTGGGAAGATCTTCAATAGCAGCTCAGACCTTTCTAAACATCGGAGAATCCACACAGTGGACAGGCCCTATGAATGCAGTGATTGTGGGAAAACCTTCACTCACAGATCAACTCTTTCTGTGCATCAGAAAATCCACACAGATGAGAGGCCAAATGAATGCCGTGAGTGTAGGAAAAGCTTCACTCACAGATCAGCCCTTTCTAGACATCAGAGGATCCACACAGGTGAAACACCCTATGAATGCAGTGAGTGTGGGAAAACCTTCAATAACAGCTCAAACCTGATTACCCATCAAAGAATTCACAGAAGGGAAAGGCCGTATAAATGTTGTGAGTGTGGGAAAACCTTTACTTGCAGATCAGGCCTTTCTCTTCATCATAGAATCCACACAGATGAGAGGCCCTATGAATGCCGTGAGTGTGGGGAAAGCTTTATTACTAGCTCAGCCCTTTCTAGACATCAGAGGATCCACACAGGGGACAGGCCCTATGTATGCAGTGAGTGTGGGAAAACCTTCAATCACAGCTCAAACCTTATTACCCATCAAAGAATTCACATAAGGAGAGGCCATATAAATGCTGTGAGTGTGGAAAATGCTTCACTCACAGATCAGCCCTCTTAGAGCATCAGAGAATCCACACAGGGGAGAGGCCCTATGAATGCAGTGAGTGTGGGAAAAGCTTCACTGATGGTTCAGCCCTTTCTAGACATCAGAGGATCCACACAGGTGAAAGACCCTATGAATGCAGTGAGTGTGGGAAAACCTTCAATCGCAGCTGAAACCTTATTACCCATCAAAGAATTCACACAGGGGAGAGGCCGTATACATGCTGTGAGTGTGGAAAATGCTTCATTAAGAGTTCGGCCCTTTCTGAGCATCAGAGAATCCACACAGGGGAGAGGCCCTACGAATGCTGTGAGTGTGGGAAAACCTTCTCTTGGCTCTCAGCCCATGTTAGCCAAAGGAGAATCTGCCACGGAGATCAACATTGTAACAATCTCTAGGGCTATCAAGACTTTCTTTTCTTTAACACTGTTCCTGATTCCCACCCACATAGTAACTTTTAAAGCTCTTTGGACTGTTTGCAGCACCATTATTCCTCAGCTTGTCCAGATGAGTGGCCCATTTTTGCCTTTTGCAGTTCGCCCTCTTTTGAGATGGACCTATTTGTCCTTTCTATTGTCCCACAAGTAATTTGAGTGTGCCCTTCCTATGAGGAACCAGGGAACGTCACATTTGTACCATTCCTCCTATTGTAAAGTTATTGTCAGTCACCAGTGATACAGATTGTATCATTGCCAGTTGTTCTCACGTTGCTCTGGGTTGTGCTGAAGAGCAATTATATTGGGAATTTTTCAAATTAGATGTAAATAAAGAGGAGCAGGGGTAGGAAAAAAGTGTCATTTCAGCTTTCGTGACACTGGAAGGAGATGGGGTGACTCAAAGATTCCCTCCTTCTCCTTCACTGCAGAACTGTTACCTTTTGCCTGGGCCATGCAGAGTTTATGTTCATCACATTCTATCCATCCACTTCTCAAAGTGTCATGTGATGAAGCATTCTCTGTTGTCTGTGTTTGCAGATGATGTTTTTACTACTTTAATCCTATATCAGAATCTCTGTGACTGGAGATGAGTGTCAAAAGTCCTGGGAGGGGAATTCAAATGGATTCCAAATAGAGTGTGATAATTTAGAGTTTAAATCCCAGCTTCCATCTATTGTAAAGCCACTTCTGGGAAGATGGCTGTTTTTCCCTTATTATGGGGATGCTAGAATAGTAAAAAATTTGTAAATAACATAAACGACTATGGACAGAGGGATGAGGGAAGCAGGTTTGAATGGATCAGAGGACAATGTGGTGGGAGAATCTCTTGTCCCGGTTCTGAATAATCAGATGTAACCTGCTCCAGAATTTCACTTGACACATTCTTTGTAATGTATTTTCTCTCTGTGATGTGAGTTTCTATCTTTCCTGAAGGCTGTGCTTGGTCACCCAATTGGATATTAGTTCATTTTGATAGGATGTAGCTGAGATTTATTGAAGAATTTGATACAATGACCCTTTGCTAAGTCCGCATTTATGATTTCAGCTTTGCTTTTTCCCCATCCCTCCATGATGAGATGGAGAAAGTTGAAGTGCAGTTCTATCAAAAGGAGTGAACTCTCTCTTTTACTGGACAGGCTAACAAGGAAACAGCAGTGATTTAAAATCTCCACTCAGAAATGGTGAACAACAGCACAACCCCAACTAACTGAAGGAAGTGCATATGATCACAGTGTATTTCAGTTGTTTAAGGCAATATTGTCTCCGATGATCTGGGAAGAGAATTCCATGGTAAGTGATTTTGAACTAGGCAAAATGCTCATGTGTTTGGTTCCCAAAGCGTTTGTAACCCAGGCCCTACAGAAGATCTCTCCTAGCTAATCCTATGGTATGGGAAATGCAGCCGTTCATGACACAGATGTTGAGGAAATAGAAGTGGAGTTCTTGTCGAATTTATCCTTTGTAGGTTCTAAAGATGTGTATAAAATAAAACCAGTGTTGAAAATGTAATATCTTCAGAAAAATGCCCATTTTTTAATAGAATCTCCAGCTGTGGTAACTAACGAAGATTCTGATCCAGGCCTGTATCCAGTCCCTTTCCTGGACCTGTGCCACTGAATTAAAGAAAAACTAGGTATGTTTCAGGAAGCCATTCCTCATTAACACTGCTGAGATTTTACGTGGTTTTGTAAAGGATTCTACTTCAGAGAAGTGTAAATTTCCCCTATCCAAGACCAAGGATTTGGAAAGAGCTGAGGTTGAAAGAGTCCACACTCAGTTCTTGGTTTCCACCTCAGTAAAGGAAGCTATGGTGACCCAAGGAAAATTGTTTGTACAACTCCACTTCCTACTTCAGTGTCCCTGATTACACTTCCAAAGTATGCCAGGGTTAGACTGAGAAGAGTCATCCTTCACTGTTTGGATGCAAAGAGAGAGTGCTTCATAGGACATTCCTTCCCTGTGGATCCCAAACTGGCTGCCTGGCTGGGTAACAAGGACTTTCAGGCTGTAGAAATGATGGTAACCAATGAGGCAACGAATTTGTCAGCCTCCAATTTCAGACTTCCGGATACTCGCATGTTGAGTCCTGATACTATGGCTTTGTGTCTGACGCTGTGGCTACACAATTAAGCTGATGTTGGCACAGCTGCACCAATGTAGCTGCGCTGCTGTAGCACTGCTATTACAGATGCTCTAAGCCAATGGGAGAGATTTCTCCCATCGGACTGGATTAGTCCAGCCCCCGCAAGCAGCGGTGGCTTTTTTGGCAGGAGAAGCTCTCCCGCTCATGTAGCACTATCTATACAGGGGGTTAGGGCTGTGTAACTACGTTGCTCAGGTGTGTGGATTTTTCACACCCCTAAGTAATATAGTTATCCCAATAAATGTCTGTAGTGAAGATCAGAGAGGTTTCTCTTGTGCTTTATGCATTTACATTACTTCTCTACCTCCTCCTACTTTGAAAGATTAGAAAGTGTGAAAAGAGAGGTATTTTCCTCCATGATGCAAAGATTCCGACTTAGAAGACCCCTTCTACCAACACGTATGGCAGAAGATCCTGAGATATATGAACTCACAGAAGTGGTTGGGTCCTACATTGGGACAAACCACAATAAGAACCAGGGTTCAGTTGTTGGCAATGGGGATTAAAAGAAAAGTAACATATGACAACAATTTGTGATCTTTGAATATGTTGTTGTTACCAATTAAAATGAAATTATAGGTGAAGTTATTGGTTAAAGAGTAAGAGACTGTGTGATAATCTGAATTATTTTGGAAAACTGAAAGTTGTCTTGTTTTTGTTAGTCATACAGGAAATGATGGCTAATCTTGAAAAGTTAATTTGATTTAATTTACTCTGGTTCCTCAACTGTTGCTACAGCTCTAGTACCCATCAATCCAAAGACTGAGAGAAATGGAGAGTTCCAACCATTGTCCTTTTAGTATCTTATTGTTCCTCTCTCTGTTTTTTGTGCTGGCCTTTCTCTTCTATCATTTTCTGCCTTTGTTTAGTTGATAACAGTTGGTATCCATCACTCACATTTGCTTGTTTAAATCTCTATCCGTTAAATAATTTTTTTGCTTGTTCAATAACTGTACTCAAGTGCTGCGTGAGATACTAGTTTTACTGTGGACCCTTGCTACTGTATCTTGGGATACTTCAGTAAGAGAGGATCTGGGATTTCACCAAATATCTGGTGGACACACTGAAGGAACTCAGGGGTTAGGGTGGCCGCTGTAACTCAGAGGAGGGTCCTTGAGTTCCAGCAGGCTGGTGAGTTTGGTCACTAACATCCAGCTGCCAAATGCAAAACTCCCTCTTCCTTGTGGCAGGTGGCAACAAGGAGACTCACAGTCCTCAGTACCCTGAGAAAGGTCACAGTGTGTCTCTATGTTGATCCACCTGTCAAATTCACACAGGGAAAGCTCCCAATAGCACAAAAGTCTGCCCTATGAAATCATGGAACATGTGCACTTCGCTCTGTGAAAGCATGTAAAGAATCCAAGCGCTGCAGGACAGGGTTTGGGTCCAGAGTGACCTAGACAAATTGGAGGATTGGGCCAAAAGAAATCTGAGGAAGTTCAACAAGGAGAAGTGCAGAGTCCTGCACTTAGAACGGAAGAATCCTATGCACTGCCACAGGCTGGGGACTGACTGAGTGAGGGGGGATTTGATAGCAGCCTTCCACTACCTGAAAGAGCAGGATTGTGGACTCTCTCCTAGCCACTTTTGTTGGGCTGGGCAGTCAGCCTGGAAGCCTTTCTAGAAGAGAATTGGGAACTGAGTTAGAAAAACCAATGTGGAAACCAGAACCTCAGGTTTAGACTCATTTGTTTATAATATTAAATCTTCAATTCTAGTATCACGGTCAATACAATTGCTTCTGCCTGATAGTTGCCCAAAGGGAAACTTAACTTCTCTGCAAAGGGAGTGGAGAGAAAACACTTTTCAGAGGCAAAGAGAGACAAGGCGAGTGAGGGTAAGAGCTTGTAGAGGACCAACCTCTGTTGGTGAAAGAGACAAGCTTTGGAGCTAACTCAGCACCCTGCTTCAGTTTTGTGTAGCCTGAAAGATCGTCTCTTTCCTAAACAGCAGTTAGAACATAAGAACAGCCATACTGAGTCAGACCAGTTCATCTAGCCCACTGTCCAATCTTCTGAAAATCTCCAATGTCAGGCGCCCCCCAGAGGACCCATGGGACCAACATGGATACAACAACACTGCAACCAAGGTTAAAAGTCAATGCACGTGGGAGAAGCATCTTGTGTTTCATTCCTTACGTGCTAGTCCCATTGTGTTGCCATCTCCTTTTCTTTCTTTCTGTTAAAAGCTTTGGTGTTTTGCACAGAAACATTATTTCCCCAGCAGAGACCCAGGAGTGGTGGCTGCATTCCGGTACCAAACAGTCACTAGAAGGGGGCAGACAAAGGCCTTTAGGACGAGACATCCCTCACTATCAAAAAATCATCTCGCTCCTGCAGGTGACTGGCAGCCTGAATTTGTTCCTTATCCTCCCAGAGTCTGGGGGGCTGGAATCAGAACTACCCAGCCCCTCCATATGTAGCAGGAACAAACATAAACCTTGTCTTTAAAACAAGCTGTTCCCTTCCTTCTCAGGGAAGATTTTTCAATGAGTGAAGTTGAGTGTCAGTTCCCTTCTCCTGGGGTGGGGCCAGCTCCTAATGAGCTCTGATTTCATCTTTGCCCGCTTTCAGTCACTCTGGGATCCAAACTCTGCTCCCTGCCGTCAGACAACTTCCAGCCCATCCACCCTGCTCATTAATTCCATGGTCATATATCACCCCCTTTGCCAGCACACAGAGCCTGCAGGAAAGTTACTCATACTAGATGCATTGGTGCTATAGTGTTGTGCATAGGTGCTGTCCAAACAGTTGATATGGGTTTGAGTCCCAGCCAGTGCAATAATGGCTTTTTCTCTCCTGTCTCCTCGTCTGGAAGTGGTTTAATTTCAGTCACATTGTGTTACAATCACATCCATAGTATGAGACAATAAGTGTGTCAAAGTCAAGCAGGTCATACACGATGGAGGCACACAAGGGGCTGGAATGTTTTCATCTGAGAAAGACAGAACACTTGGAAACCTGCATCTCCCATCCCCTGGCCTTCCGTGTTATGATTCCAGCTGTGTGAGCTGTTTGTATGATGTTCCGGCATGATGGGGAAATAAAGTATTGAGTCAGTTTTTGCTCCTGCAGATTCCTTTGCAGTTACAATTATAATGACATGAACAAAAGGGAGGCAAAATAAAAATAATCCCCAAATTGCAATACAGGTGGGGAAAGAGAAGATCACGGTTAAGCCAAATACATCAAAATAAAAATACTAAAAGGGAAAAGGGGAAGAGATCAGGTCTGTGGAGATCCCCTTGATATTTGAACTCACATTGTTAGAATCAAAGTTCAGACTTGACACTGGAAAACCTGCAACTACCTGTCTCTCTGAACACCTGTGATGAACAAAATCGAGTTGGGACACCGGTTCTGCTTCAATCATGTATTGTCTCTCTGTTCTCTCTTTCTTCTCCCCGCAATTCCTCGTATCCAATGTCTCTGCCTTTCTCCTCTTGTTCCCTCTCCCCCTGCCCTTTCCCAGTGGCAGCGACTCACAGGGCTTCTCCCCTGGTAGCTGGTGCTCATTATCAATCAAATAAATCAAAACACTTTCACCAGCAAGTGGATTTAGCCCAGGATCCTCAGAGTCAGCAGCTGTTATACCCCCACTGAGCTCTCTGGTCAGGTGTCCTAGCACTGGAAGCCTCCTGTATAGATTCTAAAATAGCGTTTTTGCAGCAGGGGGCTGAAATATTGGACTGGACATTGTAGATCCACCGTTATTTTATTGAATTGCTTCAAAACAGCAAGTATAGAAAGTCTCCTAAGTGTCAGGCTCTCTGCCATGGAAACAGCTGCCCCTGCTCTCCAGGAGTCTGTGTGTTCCACCCAGCAACGTACAAACCTGCTCCGAGCTGAAGGGGGGTCAGACAGTGATGGTAACGCAAATCTTCAGACAATTAACCCAAGTCCCTTCCTTTCTTAAACCCAGGACGTGCCAGTCACTTGTTAGCCATGGCATTACCTTCATCTTCAAATACCTCTCAGGACATTTCACAGAGAGAGTGGAACCCCGCCTCATGGCTCCCTGTTGAGGCATTGTACCATACCTGCCCCTGGACACTGTGTGGTTTTATACTTCTAGAGCTTTTTCTCTTCAAACCCCCTTATCCTAATCTCTGGGCCACTGCCACATTTCAGAGTTTAGAATTTACTCTCATCACCCTCGTATAGCACTTTCCATGTGAATGAGACAAAGCAATGGGGGAAGCTCTGTGGCTAATGAAAACCGGTGTGTTGGGTGAGGCCTGAACTCATAACCCCAGCAGTGCACCTCCCTCACTAACCAGTTGTAACCCTGTAGGTGCTTTATACACAAGCCTGGGAAGTAAGAAGTTACCTGTGTCTGTGATTAACAAAGTTGGTGGCTAGTTGAAAGGCTGATGGTTCAAACCCAGGTGAAGATCGAGGTGTTTGGCGTTTTTGTGAAGAGAATCCAGTACATTTTAACAGGCAGGAAAATGCCTAAATTCTGGCCTAGCCTCATTGGGCAAGCATAAGAAGCAATTTCATCAGATGTGTTGGTGGTATAGGGGTGAGCATAACTGCATTTTGAGCAGTTGACCTAGGTTCAATTCCCAGCCACCACACTGAAGTGCTGTTTTCTCAGCTGGAAACTAGTTTAATTTCCATCACGTTGTATCAGTTTATCAATGTAATGAGAGAATCAATGTCCTGCAGGTCATTAAACACCCAGTGAAGGAAGAAAGGGGCAGGACTATACAGTGAGCAGGTGGAGTCACCCTGGTATTACAGTGTTTGGGTTTTTTTTTCTTTACTTCTCTCTCCCTTTTAGACTCAGAGCATTTAAGGTTAGAAGGGACCAGTGTGATCATCTAGTCTGACCTGCTGCACCTTGCGGGCCAAAAGAGCCCACTCACCCACTCCTGTAATAGACCTGAGAGGGGAGGCAGCTCTGTGCTCTGCCCCTACTCCAGGCAGCACATGGAGGCCCTCTGCCCCCCTCCCACAATGGGTGTGCAGAGATGTTCCAGCAGCACGAAGGTGGCTCCCCGCACACTCTGCCTCTGTCCCTCCGTGCCGCTTCCAGAAGTGTCTGGCATTTCCCAGCATCCCCTGGGGTGGGGGGAATGTCTCCATGTGCTGCCTCTGCCCCAAGAACCAACTCCACAGCTCCCATTGGCCAGGAACTGCAGCCAATGGGAGCTCTGGGGGCCGCACCTGCAGGTAGCGGCACATGGAGACTCACTGTCCCCGCTGATCTGAGAGCTGCTGTCACAGGGTTGTGTGTACTGGTCACTTCGGGAATTGCAGTGCCCGAGGTAAGCACCACCCCCTCCTGCACCTCAATCCCAAGCAGAAAGCCCGCACCCCGCACCCAAATTTCCTCCCAGAGCTTTGCTTGTCTTCCTTTCACCCAGAACGATCCTTCCTCTCCTGGGTTGCAAGTAGCCATCCTTGGGAAGCCACGAGGCAGGCACAGGATCCTACCTCCCAGCAGCCAACTGCACATCCCCAGACTTTGCAGAATGAATGGTGGTGCTCTACTAACCCCACTTAGCCGCACTGAGGGGCTTAGCTTCTGCCCTGCCTTCCTCAGCTCGACTTTCCTCTTTTGCCCCATTCTTGCCTCACTTCCTCCTTTGGCAAGTCACACAATGGAGGCCAGCAGGAAGAGCTGGTCTCCACCAGCCAACCTCCCAGGGCAGAGAAGACCAAGCCACAAGGCTCCAAAAGGTGACTGACCCAGATGCTCTAGCTTTCCTCTGCTGATGACAAGGCTCTTTCTCAGCTCATTTCCCCAGCCTCTGTCCTGCAGGGGTTGGGTTTATCACAG
This sequence comes from Gopherus flavomarginatus, assembly GCF_025201925.1. NCBI lineage: Eukaryota > Metazoa > Chordata > Testudines > Testudinidae > Gopherus > Gopherus flavomarginatus. The sequence goes on from NC_066624.1 coordinate 46,785,802, forward strand.
GTACATGCCAGTGCTAGCAGTAGGAACTTTGCTAGACAGCCAGAGAAGCTGGGAAAACTAAGCAATTTTATTTCTGGTTGGCTTTGAACCAGGGACCTTTTGCATGTTAGGCAAATGTGAGAACCACTACACTACAGAAACTCTGTCAGAGGACTCTGCCCCTCCCTTCATAAGAGTATAAGAATGGCTATACTGGGTCAGACCAAAGGTCCATCCGGCCCAGTGTACTCTCTGCCAACAGTGGCCAATGCCAGGTGCCCCAGAGGGCGTGAACCTAACAGGCAATGATCAAGTGATCTCTCTCCTGCCATCCATCTCCATCCTCTGACAAGCAGAGGCTAGGGACACCATTCCTTACCCATCCTGGCTAATAGCTGTCCGTTACAGCTATTCCCCTATTCCATTTTGTTTCCCCAGACTCCATTTTGTTTTCTGTTCTCCTGTGGCCGCCCTTCCCTGGCTGTTAAGTTGTTTACCAGGGCCACTGCCCTTCTCAAAGGGAAGGCCCCTTAAGTTGTTTAACAAGAGCCATTGCCCTTCTCAAAGGGATGGCCACTTGTGCTGCATGCTAAGTGGGACCACTGCCCTTTTCAAAGGGTTAGTCCTGTTATCACCTCGTTGAACCTGGGCTTGGTGTAGGGTAGGCAATGTCCAGAGCTGCAAGGCCTATTGTGGTTTTAAGATCCTGGGCATGAGTCATAGTCTCATGTGCTCTTGAGTCACCTATTGCACAGGACTATGTCCAGGCATGTCTCTGGGCTTACCTTCAGTTTTTCCCCTGTGCCCCCTCCCCTGTGACAGAGGGAGCCTATCAGGATTACTGGTGGGAAACTGCCCAAGTTTGCCTTTAAAACCATACATTTTTGAAACACACCTCAGAAAGGTTCCTGCATTGCTGCCTGGTCTGATCAGCCAGGGGTTCTGGGGGGTCCTTTCTCCGCTCTCGTTTTATTTTTGAGCATACCCCCGTTTTTTGAACGCCTCCCCCCCACGAAGAACGAATTGCTACCTGAGAGATCTCCTGATTATTGAGACTGTACCGAACCCTCCTTGCCTCTTCTGCCTTTGCTGCTGCCTTGGGGACTGGTAAGAATCCCTCTGTAAAACTTTCTATACTTTTATTTTATTATTTTAGCTGCTGGCTCTGTTTCCCCAGCACACAGACTCAAGCTAAACCTTGGTCTGTGTCTTAAAACCTCTCTTAAACTACAGGGCTCTTTGCCACTGCTAAGCTCTGCTCCTGTGGGCTTTGCCTTGGGGCTCTCTGCTTTCAGCTGTATCCACCGCTGTAGACACCATCCCTTGGCTTCCTTGGGAGCTGGGTCCTGGATACATACCACTCTGCCCTCTGTAACCTCCCCATAGCATAAGGTGCACCATAGGTCTTGTTTTTTTTTAATTTAATAAGTCATAGTTTGTTAAGATTGTAGAGCTTGTAAGTTTCTGTGATATTTGTTGTGTTGCCTAATTGTTGGTTAAGATAAGTTTAGAAAATCATTGCCTGGTTGTATTCTGTAGCTGCTTGTCATTTTATATAAGTTTGATTAAGTTAGTGGATAGATAAGGTTTTTACTATTTGAATTTGTCTTCCCACTGCCCCAATCCCCCCCCCCGAGCTCCCCAGTCACTCATTGCAGTCTCTCTGCTGTTTAAACTTGCAGCCTGTCTGCTCTCTGTGTCTTCCTGAGTTTAAATCTCCCTCTGTAGCGCCTCTATCTTTGGTTTCTGCTCCACCACGTGCTCCTCTTCCCCCATCCCCTAACCTCATTCCTCTACCACTGCTTCTCTCTCTCTCTCTCTCTCTCTCTTTTAATCCCTTCCCCCACGTGTTCACCCCGCTCCTACTGCTGCCAAACCTCAATTGTATTACTGAAGTCTAGCATAAAACCCCATTGGTTACCCTTTTTCTCTCTCACACACCTCACATTTTATATTTACACCACTGTGACACATTTTTACCTAGAGTTGTTGGTTATTTAACACATTTTACCCATAACTGTTAGTTGGTTATATGCTGCTGTGACACACCCTTTACCTAGAAATTGTTAGTTACCTGTTACATTTATACTTCAGTGTTAGTTGGTTACCAACTGTATTGTACCCCACTGTATTGTACCCCACTATTGAAACCCCCTATACCATACTAAAAGAACTCCCTCCCCAATTGCCTACCTTAACAAACCGCATACCCCTCACTATTAAATTTTCCCTGTTTTTTCATTTTCTTAATAAAGTTTATTTTGCACCCCACCTGTGTGGTAATTGCTCCCCAAGATCCCATATACCTGCAGGCAGGGACAATAGCCATTCATGACTTAACCTCCATTAATTTATCTAGTTCTCTTTTAAACCTTCTTATAGTCCTAGCCTTCAAAGCCACCTCAGGCAAGGAGTTCAACATGTTGACCGTGCACTGTGTGAAGAAGAACTTCCTTTTATTTGTTTAAAACCTGCTGTGCATTAATTTCATTTGGTGGCCCCTAGTTCTTATATTATGGGAACAAGTAAATAATTTTTCCTTATTCACTTTCTTCTCATCCTTCATGATTTTATATACCTTTATCATATCCCCCCTTAGTCTCCTCTTTTCAAAAATGAAAAGTCCTAGTCTCTTTAATCTCGCCTCATATGGGACCCATTCCAAACCCTAATCATTTTAGTTGCCCTTCTCTGAACCTTTTCTAGTGCCAGTATATCTTTTTTGAAATGTGGAGACCACATCTATACACAGTATTCAAGATGTGGGTGTACCATGGATTTATATAAGGGCAAAAATTCTCTGTCTTATTCTCTATCCCTTTTTAAATGATTCCTAACATCCTGTTTGCTTTTTTGACTGCTGCTGAACACTGCATGGTCGTCTTCAGAGAACTATCCACGACGACTCCAAGATATCTTTCCTGATTAACTGTAACTAAATTAGCCCCCATCATATTGTATGTATAGTTGGGGTTATTTTTCCAAATGTGCATTACTTTACATTTATCCACATTACATCTCATTTGCCATTTTTTTGCTCAATCACTTAGTTTTGTGAGGTCCCTTTGAAAATCTTTCACAGTCTGCGTTGGTCTTAACTATCTTGAGCAGTTTAGTATCATCTGCAAACTTTGCCACCTCACTGTTTACCACTTTCTCCAGATCATTTATGACTAAGTTGAATAGGATTGGTTCTAGGACTCACCATTGGGGAACGCCACTAGTCACCCCTCTCCATTCTGAACACACCGATGGCCGAACCTGGAGAAAGTGATGGCAGCCCTTTGATGGGTCAGCTGGCAGAGCAAAGGACTGGAGCTGGAACTCAGGAAGTCATCCTTATGTTGTCCTTCTGACTCCAGCTTGAAGGAGAGCTCCTTTTTCTTCCCCTTGCTGAGAAAGAGCAGGAGAAGAAAGAAAGATCAGGTGAGTCAACACTTGCTTGGGAGCCACCCACTGAAAATGTAAAAACAAAAAAGTAAAGCCATAAAAGACTTCAAAGCCCACCAGGCCCAACCTCTCTTCTAATATGGCAGAAAAGCCACACGTCTCCTGTCTAGGTAGGGATATCCTATTGCCCCACAAGAAGTGGAAGGCCATCATGTTCAGCCTCAGCAGTACTCATGGAGCAGGGGGAAATACATGGCTGAGGAAATTCCCTGTAGCCGAAAGATAGGTCTTGAGCATCACAGCTTTGTAGGTAATTACAAGGTCTACTTACGCCACCGGCTGAGCCATTCCTCACAGGCCAGCAACTCCTTCTCCCAGTTTGCGTTCCTCACCATGTACCCAACTAAATGCTAGAAGGCCCAGCTCAGCAACCTGCCCACTCTTGCAGCCCTCCTCTTCCACACTGACTGATAGGGAGGAGTATTAAGCCTCCCTCCCTTAGGCCTTTCAGCATTTCTGGGGAACACCAACACCGCCCAAGTGACTTTGGGCCAGTTGGTCAACCAATAGGGCTGCCTCCTAGGCCAGGCTGCAGCCCAGCTTCAGGAATCAGAGGAAATGGAGCTCCCATCCCTACCTACAGGACTCCAAGCACGACCAGCCTTCTGGATCAAACATCCCCTCTTGTGCTCAAGTCACAACAGCTAGCAGGCAAAAGGCAGGCTTTCATATCATTTGAGAGAGCAAGACAGAGGCTTGGAAGACCCAGCAGGATTAGGTCGCACAGGAATTGTCCTCAGATCCTACTGAGACTTCAATTCAGATTGCAGGATTCAAAGTCCTGAGGGCTGCTCTTACACCATGGGACCAATAGGGAACCCCCAGATCTCTGCTGAGTTCTGGTGTGGATGACCCTGCGGGTGCAGCCCTGCATTTGCTCACCAAGTTGCCATGTAACAGTTTGCTGCAATTCCCAGAGACCTTTCTTAATCCAGACTGAGAGGCCAGTGGCCATGTGAGGAAACTGCCCCTTCCATCCTAGGCAGTACATGGCCCTTTCTAGGAAAGACCAAGTCTTGGAGGAGAAATGACTGTTCTGAAATAACATGCTGAGGAGATGCCTTTTTCAGTTGTTGGAGGAGTACCATATGGGGAAATGCTCCCTTTTCACTTAACCAGGGATTTGAACTCTGGACCGTCAGATTAAAAGTCTGATGCTCTACCAACTGAGCTAGCCAGGCTCATAGGAAGAAAAAGGGCAAGTTTGATGCAGAAGGGAAACTAGTCAAGAAAAAGAGGGCAGAAAATTTACTACTCTTGCTTCTTTAGCAGCCCTATGCCCATCTTGCTTCTCCATGTGGCACCCAGAGACATTCTTCTTTTTTAGTTAAATATCAGATCCAGGAGAAAACACAGATATACAAAGGAAAATAAAATTGACCTGTCTCATGCAGTGCTACATTGACTTCTATTCAGACTGAGCCTAAGGGAGGGCCTTGCTTTGGGATCAAACATGCCCTCTTGTGCGAGTCACAACAGCTAGCAGGCAAGAGACAGGCTACCATGTCATTGGAGAGAGCAAGAGGAAGCTTTGGAAATCCCAGAATAATTAGCTGGCAATGAAAGGACCCCACAATTCTACAGGAGCTTGAACTTTGATTTCACGATTCACAGCTCTGAATACTAGCCCTTACACCATGGGACCAGCAGGGGACGTATCAAGAGAGTTTGACTTCTGGCATGAAAGACTCTGTGGGGACAATTTTTTCAGTTAGGAAATACCTAGTGGGAACATGCCTTTCTGGCCAGCCCTACATTTGCTCAAAAAATCAGCACACAGCACTTTGTTGCAGGCCCAGAGGCCTTTCTTCCTCCAGACTGTAATGCCAGTGGACAGGTGAGGAAGTAGCACTTTCAGTCCCAAGCAGTAAAGAGCCCTTCCTAGGAAAGGCCAAGTTCTGAAAAGAAAAAACTGAAGTCAAAGAGAGTCCTCAAGAGATGCCTTCTGAAAATCTTGGGGAATTGTCTTTCTATCTGACCAGGGACTTGAACCCTGGACCCTCAGATTAAAAGTCTGAGGTTCTACCAACTGAGCAAATTTGATGCTGAAGAAAAACTGGTCAGAAAATGAGGGCAGAAAACAATACAGAAAACCTGATGCTTTCACTCTCTTAGCAGTCCTAGCCCCAGCCTGCTCCTCCACCCGGCCCCCTGAGGCCTTATTCTTTTTTTAGTTAAATAGCAAATCCAGGAGAAAACACAGTTATACAAAGCAAAACGAAATCACAAACAGAAATGTCATTGGAAATACAAAAATTAAAAAGGAAAACGCAATTCCCATCAATTTATCATGTCTGGGACATTCCTGTATCGAGAGCACCTGCTAAGGGCCCTGTGTGCTTACGAGAAACCTGGAGAAACTCATACCACAGCCTGAACATGAAACTCAACTACTCCCAGGTGCTGCAGTAAAACCCTTTCCCTGCTATGACGTTGCACTCCATATGATTTTATTAAAATATTCTAATGAGTGTGAATATAATGTAACTGGAATATGCTTTATGCATGTAAGGTAGCATTACAAAGTTTATAATCGACTGTGTGTGTTCATCGTATGTGTATGAACCGATCATTCTTGTATCTGAAACTAGAAATATGAACAATAACTCTGAGGTCTTGTTGTAATGATGCAAAGTGTGGGCCACTAATAGTGGTTTGGACTCTTGATGGCTCCCATTAACCAGGACAATTGACTGTAGATGGCTCTGTCCTGCACCATCTGTGAGTCAGGCCAGGAAGAATGAAGACTTGGGGTCTCACAGGACATGTGAGCATGTCACCTGGTACAGGAATCCATCTTAAACCTTGGGCTTTTCCCCAGGAGAGAGATAAAAGATTCCTGCCTTGTACCAAAGTTATATAAGGGGATAGAACAGAAGAAAGGTGGCTGCAGTCATAAGAAATCCCCTAGCTACCACCTGAGCTGGAACAAGGATTATGCCAGGTGAAAAGATTGGGCCCAGACTAGAAATAAGCCTAGTCTGCAAAAGAAGCTTATTGGAAGATCTCTGAGGGTGAGATTTTATCTGTATTGAGTTTCATATTGTATTAGGTTTAGACTTGCATGTTTTTGATATATTTTGCTCTATGGAGAATACAAACTCTATAGAGAAGGAAAAGTTAATGCCTTAGAAGATTCTGTGTGTGTGTGTGTTAGATGGATGCGAAGGTGTCTAGAAAACCCTGTCCTGTAGTCTCTTTTCTCTGATTTCCTTTAGAAAATTTGAAGCAGGGAGCAAAAACCATTGTCTTCTGAGAGGTTTGAACTCAAAGCCTTCAGCTTATGAAACTGAGACACTACCAGCAGTGCTAAGAAGACTTGGAAAAGATTTAGACTCAATGCATGTAGAATCCTTCTGCAGCCGTGACTGAGCCAGGGGTGCACTGGAAGAAGCAGGGGGATATGGTGCCCAGACACCTTTCCTGGCAGCTAATAGATCAATTTTCCCTGACAGTGAACAATCTACTGGAATTCATAGCAGCAGAGGGTGGATATTTCCAAGCTGAGCATCAGCTTCCACATTTCAGAACTTATTCTCCTTTTCCTAGTAGGGTACTTTCCATGTGAATTGGGCAAAACAAGTTGGGGAAGCTACAGGGGTAATAGAAACCAGTATTCAATGTAAGGCTCGAAATCTTAAGCCCAGCAGTAGCCCGTTTTGCACTAACCAGTAGCACCACTGCAGTTGCTTCCTAGGCAAAGCTGGGAAGCAGGCAATTATCAGTCTCTGTGGTTCACACCTTTGCCTGGTAATTGAAAGGCTGCTGGTTCATACCTAACTAAAGATGCGACTTTTCAGCCATGAGACTCCAGGATATTTTAACAGGAAGAAAATCTCCTCATTTCTGGTTTAGCCCCATTTGACCCCTTCTGCCTGTCTTCTCCCCCACACCACCTCTTTCCTTCCCCATTGGGGCCATACAGAGAGGAGCCCCAGTCACTGAGAAGTTCCCTTTTCTCCTTCACAGAGGGCTTTAACGCCCCTTGTCTCACTCAGGCTCACAACCACCCAGAGTTCAAGAACTGTCCCTGTTCCCATTGGACAGATGAGGGGAGCCTGAGGTCCAGAGAAGGGAAGTGACTTACCCAAGGGCCTACAAAGCAAAGCGGTGGCAGAGCCAGAAAGAAAAGCCACCAGTTCCGACTCCTGTTCTAATGGACAACAAACCCCCTAGAGGCAGGGATAGAGCCCAGGAATCGAGATGGTGGGGAAATGTCATTCAAACTGTTTCTGTCAGAAAATCCCATTCAGACTAAACCAGTTTGTTTCTCGAAATCATAACAAGTGGGATAAAAGTTCTTTGCTAAAATATTTTGTTGCAAAACAAAAGCATCTCCTGTCTGTCACAGTGTGTTAAATTGTCTTGTCGCACACAAGAGGAGACACTTAGATCTCAAACATTAGATAAGATGCTTCAGTCTGAGCTAAGTCATTGCTGCTCTTATCAATTTCAAAATAAAAGCATACAAATCAAATAGACTATTTCAGCTATTCTATTATGTGTTAATCTGCTCTGAGTAAACGTGAAAGAACACCTCATACTATGCCCTACTCCGAGTGACACTCTCAAATGGATCCCCATCCTCCACCCACTGTGAGGTAGGTAGGAGCAGATCATTATTATCTCTACTTGAAAAAGGGAGAAGGTAAGGCTGAAAAAGGAGAATGGACTTGTCTTATGTCACACAGCAAGTAAGTGGCAGAGTTGGGAATTGGACCCAAGAACCCTGATTTTCAAACTAACCATCGGAACTTGAATTTCAGACATTGAATGACCTGAATAAAGTGCTCTCAGATGAGCTCCAGACCAACAACAGTGCACAGGAATTATTCAGCAAGTATTTGAGAACTGCAATGAACTGCTCAGAATCATGAACTGCTCAGAGACAATTAATGTAGAGAAGCAGCAAAATTTGTCCAACATAGAACTGGTTCTGACTTATTTCCTTGATCTTAAAAGAGAACAACAAGGACCTGAGTCTCCTCCCTGCCAATCAGGGTAGAGACTGAGGAGGGAAGGCTGAGGGTTCTCACCAGAGAGCACAAGGGATGGGCCAGGTCACCAGTGAGGATCACTGTCAGAGCACTATTTCAGCCCCACAGTTTTGGATGGATCACCCACAGTGGGAGCTGCAGAGCACTCCCCTGCAACACACACACACACACACACACACACACACACACACACTGGTGTTGGGAGGGGAACAGGAGAAAGGACAAAAGAAGCAAGAGACAAAGAGAAAGGAGGGAGGGATGGATGGAGGGAAAGGTGAAACAAAAAGGACAAACCCTAATGTCCCCAGTGATTCGAAGGGACAAAATCCCAGGCATGGAATAAAATTCTGCCTCCTTAAGCTCGTGTTTTCAATGCCTAGAATTCAACTCTCACCAGATGGATCAGACTGAACAGGTTTCAGACCTCCAGGAGGCTCTGGCCTTCTAAACAAGGATGGCTGTTTTCTAGTAAAATCACTACAAGGGAAGGAGAAAATTCGAAAGAGGTTCCTCCTGGCACTCACATCCGTGAACCCGAATACTCTGTCAGTCCTCAAAGAGACATGGAGAAGGAGACTTGCTGAAGCAAAGCCACAGGGGTCTCTGAGGTTTCCCTGGCCCCTCGCCTCTGTCCTGCCTGGCTGATGTCACCACCTCCCCACCACCTTTGACCAATAGTCTGAGGTGCTGAAAAAGGCCTTTGTGATGTCACTGCCACACCCCTCCCTTGCTGTGTTAATGTCCTGCCCCTGGCCAGGCTCTTTGCAGGTTTAAGCTACTCCCTGTGGATCACCACACTCAAGGAGCGTTCGTTCTAGGAAGCAAGCCGGCTAGACAGGAAAATATCAGATGCTGCTGCCAATGCTACACTCAGTTTTTCAGAAATTAGTCGACTTTATGGCGAGAAGAGACCATTAGAGCTTCTAATCTGACCCCCTTCATATCGCAGGCCTCCTGTATGACAAAAGAGCTACTTTGGGGGCAAACACATTCCAGAAAGGCATCTAGTCTTCATTAAATGACATCAGGAGATCGCAAATCCACCACTTTCCTTGGTAGCCTGTTCCTGTGGTGAATCATCCTCGCTGTTGAACATTTGTGCCTTAGTTGTAATATGAATTTGTCTCTTTTTACCTTCCAGCCATTGGGTCTTGTTATGCCTTTCTCTGCTCAATTAAAAAGCCCTCTAACACCCAATACTTTCTCTCCATTAAGGCCCTTCAACACTTCAGTGAAGTCACCTTTCAATCTTCTTTTGATAAGTTAAACAGACTGAGCTCTTTCAATAGCTTACTAGAAGGCATTTTTCTCCAGCCCTCAGAACATTTTGTGGCTTTTTGCTGCCCCAGCTCCAATTTCACATCACCTTTTTCAACCAAGGACACCAAAACTGGAGGCAGCATTCCAATATCAGTCTCACTGATACCATGTCACCTCCTGTGACATTAATGACTTAATCTGTAACTGTATAGATCACCATTGCGACCACTGTTCTATATTTGCAGCCAATATTGTAGAAAAGTTGCCATGTAAGGGGTCTGTGAAGAGGTTATGATTGGCTGATTATAATGCTGCTATCTCTAGATGTGTATCATTTTTGTAGTTGACATTATGAATATTGGTTCTATGCTGTCAATATTTCAAACTCGTGCTCTGCTTCTGGGGAACACTCAAGACAAATTGGTGTCAGTTCTGCCTAGCCTGCTTGATGGCCCACTAAGGACCATCAGTTATACAATCGACCCATTGAGAGAAGCCAGATACACCTTGTGACTCAGCAAGGTATGCAGGGACCTGCCTGTGGACAGAACTCAAAGGTTTTTCTATGCCACGTGCTGGATAGAGTGTCCTTGGGACAAAGAAAGCAAAGACCACGTGGCAAGAGACTATAAAAGGCTGATGCCTCATCTCCATCTTGTCTTCAGTCCTGCTTCATACCTCTGGAGGGACTTTGCTACAAACAAGCTTCAGCTCTGTACAAAGGACTGAATGCCCCATCCCAGTTGTGGATGGACTCCAGAGACTTGATTTGAACCTGCAGTTTATTCCATAGCTGCTACAAGCCTGAACGAAGAGCTTTCCCATTACTTCATGTGAAGGATTAAAAATCTATTTGCTGTTTATGTAGCAACCTTCTGCATGGATTGTGCCAGCTCTTTTCCAGACTCAAAGTCCAGAGTATGGTCAAGGACCAGAGGCCTAGCAAATAGTGATAAGCTAAGAGAAAGCTGGGGTAAACAGAAAGCCTTGCTTGCTAAGATAGGCCTGGTCAGCAAATTGCCAGGTGTTGGAGCTAAGAACTAAAGAATTGTGTCTTATTCAGAGATGGAGATTGAACAAAGAATCCCTGTTCCTATTGTGTTTGTTTCTTCTGTAGGGAGACGTTCTTCCCAGAGATCCAGTCTTGAGTTTATGAAAAGTTGTCACATGTCAGTATAAGATATGTCATCCTTCCACGTCCCTTCCCAGGGACCAATGCCTGCCTTTAGACTCACAGAAAATCTTTATTGCCATATACTTTCACTGTTTCTTTGCTTTAACCCCTAGGAATGTACCTGTTGGACAATCAAAGGAGTTGCTCCATTCCTATGGACCCCAAAACAGAATTCAACATAGATATTTTATACTAACAACATTTTATCAAAGTATTAATGAAATGTTAACTTGCTAACTTGAGACCATGCGTGGAGACATTATGTAATCTGTTAACTATTGGCTAATGTGCTTATCTTGTCTTGCTGCAAAACCTATCCCGGGGTGTGGAACTGCCTACCCCGTCACTTTCCCCTGCTTGTGAAAAATCTATGTATTCCATTGCAATTAATTAATTAACAATGTCTCTGAGCCTAATAAGCAAGGTGACACTCCGCCAGCACTGTGTGTCATAAGCTCCTATTTTTGACCTCTACATGGTGTAGATTTGTGTCTTTCTCGGACACCTGCTGAATAAAGGGAAGATTCAGGATCCAGCCAGGCTGAATGTGTGTCCTCTCCTCACAGCTTGGTGATGTTTTGAGGAAATGGAGAAGACTGCCTTTGCCTAGCTGTACATTGCTTGCAAAAGAAACAGGTCTTTTTGGTGACAAGTGTTGAAAGGAGGCACTAGACAAATGTGGAGACAGGAAAAATGTCCCCCAACTGAACTGGCATCTGTGGATGCTGAAGTCACAACACAGAACACTAAACACTATTTGAGAACGGCTGGGGTCAGAAGAGTCTCTAACAAGGCCTCTTCCCCCCAGCAGGGGCCTCTCTGTGCACAGAACTCCTGGTAGCGTGATGGCTGCAGGCAGTGGAGAACTCTATTTTGGCATCTCTTTGCCTGTTTTGTGGTCAGCATCTGCAGTGGCTGTTAAAACGTCTCTAGATAGTGATCTTTGGGAAGAGCTGGCTGAAGAGCCTTCCTACTAACCAGAAGAGCCTGGCTTGGCCTGCCAGTTCTTCCTTGCTGAACCTAGTGTGTCTGTTGGCTCCTTTTTTGTCTCTCTTTTCAAAAAAAGAAAAGACCTATCAGCAGAATCCTTCTAAGTGCTTGTTCAAGACAGAGAGAGCCTTCCTTGCGGCTAAGTCTTGGTGCCATGGGGCATGCCTCATTACTGTGGTGCCTCTTACTGGCCATCCTGGTAATAAGTTCTGGTTCACCGGTGCGCCTTCATCTAGTGGCATCTGGCTGCATCTGTTTTATCATTAGGACCCATGGCGCTCTCAGGACTTCAGTGTCCTCTTATGGACACAGCCCTCTGGCTGTGCCCCACTCAGTTCTATCCCCCCTTCCCGGGGGCAGCTGTTCTGAACCTGGACACTTGCCTCAGTCGCTGGCTGCAGTCCAGGGTGTAGTCACATGTGTCAGCCACTATGGAGGCAAAAGTCGTGAACGTCCAACCCTGCATCTGTTTCCCTGGACCACTTCCCCACAGCCCCAGCACCTTCCTCTGACTTTGTATTAGGGCCTCAGTCTGGCAGAATTCGGCCAGAAGGTCACTCATGCTCCCCTTACCCACCCAGCACTACTCTCATAAGGGTGCTCACCCAGCCTCAGCCCCAGCCCCAGCCAAACCTCCCTCCTCAAACTCCAAGCAGTGACTCTCTTGCTGTGCTGAGCAGCCCTTTATATATGGGCTGCTCCAGCAAGCCTTCTCCTGACTGGCTCTGCCAATAAGCCCTTTCCTGATAGGCCGGGTTCTGCGCAGCCTCTGCAAGGCTGCCTTAATCTTTCTCCTGCTTGGTTGGGGGCAGACAGCTCCCCACACTTGGAAAATGGCAAATGAGAAGCTTACAGCTGGTGGAAAGGTTACCATGATTGAGAACTGAGCCCAGGTTGCTGCGACTGAAACACAGATCACTAACCGCTATATGATCACAGTGGCTGGCGGGAGAAGCACATGTTAGAAGCCCTCTGTCATCTCAGCTGTGGCTTTCTGTGCACGGAGAGCCAGACACCTCAAGGTCTGCAGGTCTTGAGGGAAATGTGGAATGTCTGTACTTTAGAATTTGCAGGTGTTGTCCTGGGCCATCAAATGGAACTGTTGCAAACACTTTCTGGAGGCAGGCACCATGGCTTAGCTGGCTAAAGCACCTGTTTCCTAAACAAGAGATCCTGGGTTCAGCTCCCAGTGTTGCCTTTGTGTATGGCTTTTGTCTCCTCTGCTCACATTTTCCTGTATCTTCCTAGGAAACAGAAGAGACCTCCCTTGGTAGTCAAGTCATTGCTTCCTAAGGAAAAGGCTTCTTTGTAGAGAAGCATTGGAAAGAATCAAATCACAAGCCTGGAGTTGATGAAAAGGCTGCTGTGACTGGCATTAGCATGGTGGTTGCTTTGACTGCAATAGCTGCAACGTGAGAGCCTGCGCCACACGTCCTTGTGATTCACTGGGGATGTCCACATGCAGATGTCATGTCACCTTCCTTTAGATAGTCACTGATAAAAAATGGAGCAGTTGGGAGAAAAGTTCCAGAGAGTGGCATCGTGGCTAAGCTGGCTGACTCACCTGCCAGGGAAAGTGGATTTAGGGATGCAGCGCCCAGTGGTGCCTTGCCAAATGTGTCTGCTCTTCCCATCTTTTGGTCAATCTTCTGAGGAAACAGAGAAGACTGCCTCTGCCTTGCAATGCAAATACTTCCAAAAGAAACCAGTCGTTTTTTCTGAGCAGTGTTTGAAGGAGGCACCTGAGAAATGTGGAGACAAGGAAAAGGTCATCGTAACTCAACTTGCATCCATGGCTCTTGGGGCCACAACGCAGAGCACTAAGCACTGTATGACCACAGCAAAATCTAAACTTTACACCTTATTACACTAGGCAGTAGTTAGGTCAAGTATTTTTCTCACCCCACTGGATGTTACCCTCCTTAATACATAGAATTCCTCCCTTCATTTTCTCAGGATTCCTGCTGCTTCCAACATAGGTGGGGGAGGAGAAAGGCAAAAACATGATGCCACAGTCTCCTATTTTATATCTTTAGTTCAAGTGTCTAGAAGACACTTGCCCAGACGTGTCCGGGTGGGCTCTGCTGAGTCACTAGGTTGGGGAATCCTCCTGGTGTGGTCTTGTGCAACTGACTCATAGACTTGAGCAGTCCCCAGAGTGTTGTGTTTGGGCATCTGTCATTGAATTGGAAATCCCTTAATTACAATTCCTCTGCTGATTCATGGTTGTTGAACTCCCTCCTTGGCAGGGGTCACTAGCAAAATTATAGCATATTTCAGTAACAACCATACAGCAAAATGCATAACTTCATACACCCTCATGCTATACATATTTGGACAGAGTAACCGATTTTAGCAGATCATGACTTTTCATGTGATAACTGACATGGAATTGTTTGTATGAGATATCACAGTCATATATGAATGATGAATATGTGAGCTACAGGGGGCTATTTTGAGGTACATCATGTCACAAAAGCCCGCAGAGACTGGTCTTTGGGAAGAGCTGGCTGAAGAGCCTTCTGAGTAACTGAGAGATCCTGGCTTGGCTGGCCAGTTTGTGCTTGTGAATTAAACTTGTCCGCTGGGCTCCCTTTTTTGTGTCTCTTTCACATAAACAGAGCAGAAGTTCTTGGCCAATCCTTGACAGTGCTTGTTCAAGACACAGAGAGACTCTGTGCTGTGGCAGGGGTAAGGGTGCAGGAGGTGGTCGGAGGGGAGGTGCTTACCTCGGGCAGCACAGCTCCCAAAGTGACCAGCAGTCAGGATTTCCTCCAACAGTGCCCCACAAGGGTCCAGGGTCAGCTCCAGCACAGGCCACACAGGAAGGCTTAATGCTCGAGCTACAGCACATGCTGGGCAGGCTTGAGGCCAGAGTCCCCATGGCAGGAGAGAAAAAGAAGTCTCGGCCCCTGGAGGGGCAGGATGGGCTTCCTGGATCTCATTTGCTCACAGCCAGGACCCTGCCCCCACTCCCAAGTCGTCCATGGCACCCCCAGGTCAGCCAGAATGGAGCAGCCGTTTTCACTGCACCAAGTCCACTTATGGCTTACAGGTAACACCCAGACCCACCACAGCCCATCATCTTGGCCAGAAAGGAGCCTACTCAGCCTCGTCATTGCTTATTTTCCTTCCCCCCAGAACCCCGCTTCTCCTGGGCTGCAGGGAGCCATCCCTGGGATGCCAACAGCCAGCCACAGGGGTCTATCTCCCAGCAGCCAACCGCACCTCCATGGTTTGGCTCTCAGAAGGGCAGGTGGGGGTTTCCTGGATCCCAGATGCTCACAGCCAGCCCAGCCTCCACCTCTAAAACCATCAGTCATGCCCCCAGGTTGGCCATAAAGGAGCAGCAATTCTCCACTTGGTCTCTGTTTTGCTTGTTTTCCTTTGACCCAGAACCCCCCTTCTTCTCCTGGGCTGCAAGTAGCCATCCCTGGGAAGCCAAGAGGCAGGCGCAGGATTCTGCCTCCCAGCAGCCAACCACACCTCCCCAGGCTTTGCAGAATGAATGATGGTGCTCTACTAACCCCACTTAGCCACAATGATGTGCTTAGTTTCTGCCCTGCCTTTATCAGCTTGACTTTCCTCTTTTTCCCCATTCCTGCCTCACTTCCTTCTTTTGAAAGTCAGGCAAAGAAGGCCAGCAGGAAGAGCCGGCGTCCACCTGCCAATCTTCAAGGGCAGAGGAGGCCAAGCCACAAGTCTCTGAAAGGTAACATGACTAACTCCTCTAGGTTCTCCAGCCTGACACCAAGGTGCTTTCTCCACTGCTTTCAGCACATTCTGTCATGCAGGGGTTGGAGTTATCCCAGGGACAGGCCAGTGGCAGAAGGAGAAGCGCCTTCCTGAACAGTAAGGGGATCTGGGAAAAGGAAACCAGCATGTTTCTGCCTGGCTTGAATCAGGGACCTTTTGCGTGTTAGGCAAATGTGATTACCACTACACTACAGAAACTCCATCTGCTTGGCTGTTGCTCACCCTTCCACAGACCGATGGACAAACCTAGAGAAAGTGGTGGCAGCCCTTCAATAGGTCAGCTGGCAGAGCAGAGGACTGGAGCCGGCACTCAGGAAGTCGTCCTTACCTCATCCATGTGACTCCAGCTTGAGGGAGAGCTTCTTCTTTTTCTCCTTGCTGACAAAGAGCAAGAGAAGAATGAAAGGTCAGGTGGGCCAACTCGGTGCAGAAGCCCATGCTGTCTTTTCCTGCTGCATAGCCTGAAATGAGGGACTTGTGGCAGTTAAAGGAACTGCTACACCTTTCAGAAAACATCCGACCTGTGCACAAAGCTGGATAGAATAGCCTGCTAGTCTAGCACGCTCCCAACTGAACTACTTCAGCAGCTGCTAGGTTTCTTTTTGGCTCATTAAACCACATCTTCAGTCACTGATGGCCAATGAGAGAGCGACATCGCTTGCTATTTTAGAACTTGAAAATGCCATTGGCCAATCTTTGGATCTCTTTAATGCTGCGCTTCAGTTCATGGGGGAAAGGTGAGAGAAACCACCTTTCAACTAATGGCCTGGGGTTAACATCCTAACGCTGTCTCCTACTGTAACACTATTTAATCCTGGACAGCCTTGTGCTGGTGACAGTTCCATTTCTAGATGTTAGTACGTTTCAGTTACCGTTAAAATTAAAAAGTTTCTATATGCTTAAAGAAAATGCATTTGTTTTATTTGCTTATATATGGAATGAATAAATACAGGTTTACAGAACCTAGCCTGCAAATTTAGCATCTTATATGACAGAGAAAATCATGCATCGAAATTGTACATCAAAATCATGTACTGAGCTACAAATGCAATGAAAAATAAGATACTTAAAATTTGTAACATCTTGCCTGGGGTGCCACTTGGTCTAGGTCAGACCCTGCCAGGGAGAACAGGAATTAGTGTCACATGCCTATTTTCAGGCTGTAATCTGTGGGCACCCTGCTCTGCAGGAGGGATCGTGGTAGCCCAGACTCAGGGCTGGAACAGGCCCTGATTGAGGGGGTGGCTGCATGGTTTACAACGCTCCGATGTCTCAGACAATGTGTCTCTCCCAAAGCCTCAGATCTGCGTTCCCAGAAGGCTCCTGTGCTGCCTCCGCTCCTTTCATCTTCTACAGCAAGGAACAGCAGCAAGGGTCAGGCATGAGCCATAGGCACTAGGTGGGTGGCAGAGGCTTCAGGAGCCCAGAGTGTTTGCCAGTCTGGGCATTTTGGCTGAGACCTCAGGGACACATTGTGAGGCAGAATCCCAGGCATCTGTATGAAAGGAGCATAGGGACTTTAGAGCAGCCAGACTAGGTCAGACTGGGTCCATTTTGCCCAGTGTCCTGTCTTCCCATAGCGGCCAAAGCCAGGTGCCCCAGAGGGAATGAACAGAACAGGTAATCATCAAGTGATCTATCCCCTGTCATCCGCTCCCAGCAAACAGAGACTAGGGACACCTTCCCTGCTTTTTGTCGGCCGCTGCACATTGAGTAGATGTTTGCAGAGAACTATCCACAGTGATTCCAAGATCTCTCACTTGAGTTGCAATAGCTATTTTACATCCCATCTTTTTATATGTAGAGTTGGGATTATGTTTGCCAATGTGCATCACTTTGCATTTATCAACATTGAATTTCATCTGCCATTTTGTTGCCCTTTCACCCAGTTTTGTGAAATCTCTTTTTAGCTCTTCACAGGCTGCTTCGCACTTAACTATCCTCTGTAGTTTGGGATCATCTCCAAAATTTGTCACCTCGCTGTTTAGCAGATCGTTTATCAATATGTTGAATAGTCCCAGTACAGACATCACTAGTTACCTGTTTGCATCCTGAAAACTGACCATTTATTCCTACCCTTTGTTTCCTAGCTTTTAACCAGTTATTGATCCAGGTGAGGACCTTCCAGAGGTGAAAGTTAGCCGGTCCGGTCTGATATGGGGTACTGGCAAGAGCGAGTACGCTGTGCTAGCCCGGCCCAGCTTCCCCAAGCTGGTGATTTAAAGGACCCAGGGCTCCCTGCAGAGGCCAGAGCCCCGGGCCCTTTAAATCGCTGCCTGAGCCCCCCTGCCGGAGCCCTGGGGAGCAAAGCACTGCCGTGGAACGCTGCTCTCTCCTGCGCCACGAACACAGAGCAGGGGCGACGGGAGCTTCCTTACAGTGTGTGGGGGGGCACTGTTCTCTGAACTATGGTGCTCCCATGACACCCCTTCCCCAGGGACCCACATTCACACCACCCCTCCCCCGCGGCCACAACCAGAGAACGCCTCTTCTCCCCAAGACTCCTCCCTTCCCCCCACTCCATCATTTGTCCTAACAGCCAGTAAAGAGTGGTGGGGCCATGGCCCTCTACCCCCTCGTTCCAGCACCCCTGACACAGAGCTAAGCAGGCAGCAGTGTGTGTGTGTCACAGATGCTGCTGTGCTGAGCTGAGCCAGTGAGGGAAACAGGGGCTGATGTTGGGGCTGTCCCCCTCCCCCTGCCTCAGGACTGGTTGCTTGCAGCAGCTGTCTGAACTTAGAGACAGTGTGCCACACAATCCCTCTCCCCACACACACACACTCTGTACCCCACCAGGCACATTGCAGTTGAAAAGCAGCTGGCAATCTAGTAGGATTCCCATGGAACAATGGGATAGAGAAACCTGCATCATGTGATGCTGTACCAGCCCATGAGGCTTTGCAAACCCTTCCCAAAGCACCCGCAGCCAGTTGCACAGCTACCCACAATGCACTTCTCTCTACAATGCACTGCTCTCTGTGGCCATCCAAGAGCCTAGCCTGGATGTGCTCTGGTGACACAAGGGGCATAGTGTGGACGTGCAACAGCTGTTTAATTGAAACACTTTAAAGCCACATTACCCAATAGTGTAGATATAGCTTGAGAGTGAGACAATACCCAGCTCTGTTGAAACTGAAGAACCATAAATTCCTCTGTAGCTGGCAGGATTTGAACCTGTTCAGGGAGACCCCAATAGATTTCTAGCCCATCACCTTAACCACTCAGCCACAACTACTTGCTTGAGATGTGTCTCTCACTACACTCCAGTTCTGTTCTCACTGAGTGATCAATTCCAATTGTTCCCTCAGACCAGCTTCCAAAACACACACACTGCTGTGCCATTGTGTAAGTGTGTCCCTGGCTGAACTGCAAGAATTCCTGCTCATTTCCCTTCTGGCTGGAGCATGAGGAGAGTGTGTTTGTGGTCAATGACGTTCCTGTAGATTGTTGTCCATTTCCTGCCTTGATCATTCAGACAGTTCCCTTACCATCATATCCCCAGCACCTCAGGGATTGCAATAGCAGGGGGCAGGTTTTCTCTGGGGCACTGAGCTTTGCCAGGGGGTTGGTGGTTCCTTTCCTTCCTCACCCTGGAGTAAACTCAGCTTTTTATTCCATCCTTGATGTTTCAAGGAATAACAAGAGATGACCAAGGAAAGAGGTGGACAGGGTGGGTCTCAGGTGAGGAGAAGAGAGGTGCAAGTGGTGGGCAGGGCCAGTCTTATGGGTGGGGCAAAGAGGTGTGGGTGGTGGACAGGGCAGGTCAGGGGAGGGGATAGAGAGATGTGAGTGCTGGGCAAGGTGGGTCTCAGGAGAGGCAGAGAGGTGTGAGTGCTGGGCAGGGTGAGTCTCAGGGGAAGGGCAGAGAGGTGGGGGCAGCAGGCAGACCTTGGGGGCGGGGGTGGAGAGACACAAGGAGGCCTTCTGGGAGGAGACGAGCAAGCAAAAGGTGGACCAGCAGGCCTCAGCCAAAGAGAAAGAGCAGGAGTGGGAAGTGGCCAAATGGGAGTGAGAGCAGAGCACAGGTGGGGCTTCAGAGGGAGGAGAAAGAATCAAGGGGGTGGAGTGGACAGAACTGCCCAGAGGATTCAGGGGGCCTGAGGCAAAACAATTTTGGGTGCCCCTTCCATAAAAAAAAGTTGCAATACTATAGAATACTATATTCTCATGGGATCCCTGCAGGGCCTGGGGTAAATTGCCCCACTTGCCCCCCCCCCGGGTGACCGTGGCCTCAGCCTCTCCTCGTAAGTCCACTGACCCCTAATCATTTTTGTTGCCCTCCCCAAGACTCTCTCCAATTTGTTTCTGTGGTGGGAGGGCAAAAACTGGACACAATGCTCCAGATGTGGCCTCACCAGTGCTGAATAGAGGGGAATAATCACTTCTCTCAATCTGCTGGAAATGCTCCTATTAATCCAGCCCAATACGACCAGTTACCCATATTGAATGCAGACCCAGCAATATTTGATCAATTGGTTACTGTCCATTCAGGAGGTTCTTTCCTACCTATTCATAAAGAATGAAGATGCTCTAAGCAGAGGGGAGAGAGCTGTCCCGTCCGTGTAGTTAATCCATCTCCCCGAGAGGTGGTAGCTATGTCACTGGGGGAAGCTATGGGGGTGAGTGTGCAAGCAGTGGTGTCCCCATATATCTATAAGTTTAAGTGTGGGCCCCTTACTGAATGAGGGAGGTAACTTAGTGGACAGAGGAAGTGGAAAAAGCTAATGTACTCAATGCTTTTTTTGCCTCTGTCTTCACAAACAAGGTCAGCTCCCAGATTGCTGCACTGGGCAGCACAGCTTGGGGAGAAGCTGACCAGCCCTCTGTGGAGAAAGAAGTGGTTCGGGACTATTTAGAAAAACTGGAGACGAGCAAATTTCCATGGGGCTGGATGCGCTGCATCCGAGGGTGCTAAAGGAGTTGGCGGATGTGATTGCAGAGCCATTGGCCATTATCTTTGAAAACTCATGGTGATCAGGGGTGGTCCCGGATGACTGGAAAAAGGCTACTGTAGTGCCCATCTATAAAAAGGGAAGAAGGAGGATCCAGGGAACTACAGACCAGTCAGTCTCACCTCAGTCCCTGGAAAAATCATGGAGCAGGTCCTCAAGGAATCAATTCTGAAGCACTTAGAGGAGAGGAAAGTGATCAGGAACAGTCAGCATGGATTCAACAAGGGCAAGTCATCCTTGACTTTAGCAAAGCTTTTGATATGATCTCCCATAGTATTCTTGCCAGCAAGTTAAAGAAGTGTGTGCTGGATGAATGGACTGTAAGGTGGATAGAAAGCTGGCTAGATCGTCAGGCTCAATGTGTAGTGATCAACGGCTCCATGTCTAGTTGGCAGCCGGTTTCAAGCGCAGTGCCCCAAGCGTCGGTCCTAGGGCTGGTTTTGTTCAATATCTTCATTGATGATCTGGAGGATGGTGTGGATTGCACCCTCAACAAGTTTGCAGATGACCCTAAACTTGGAGGAGTGGTAGATACACTGGAGGGTAGGGATAGGATACAGAGGGACCTAGACAAATTAGAGAACTGGGCCAAAAGAAACCTGATGAGGTTCAACAAGGACAAGTGCTGAGTCCTGCACTTAGGACGGAAGAATCCCATTCACTGTTACAGACTAGGGACCAAATGGCTAGGAAGCAGTTCTGCAGAAAAGGACCTAGGTGTTACACTAGACGAGAAGCTGGCTATGAGTCAACAGTGTGCGCTTGTTGCCAAGAAGGCTAACGGCATTCTGGGCTGTATAAGTAGGGGCATTGCCAGCAGATCGAGGGATGTGATCATTCCTCTCTATTCGGCATTGGTGAAGCCTCATCTGGTGTACTGTGTCCAGTTTGGGGCCCGACACTACAAGAAGGATGTGGAAAAATTGGAAACAGTCCAGCAGAGGGCAACAAAAATGATCAGGGGTCTGAAGCGCATGACTAATGAGGAAAGGCTAAGGGAACTGGGCTTGTTTAAGCTGAAGAAGAGAAGACTGAGGGGGGATTTGATAGCTGCTTTTAAGTACCTGAAAGAGGGTTCCAAAGAGGATGGACCTAGACTGTTCTCAGTGGTAGCAGATGAGAGAACAAGGAGTAAGGGTCTCAAGTTGCAGTGGGGGAGGTTTAGGCTGGATATTAGGAAAAAACTTTTTCACTAGGAGGGTGGTGAAGCACTGGAATGGGATGGCTAGGGAGGTGGTAGAATCTCCTTCCTTAGAGGTTTTTAAGGGCAGGCTTGACAAAGCCCTGGCTGGGATGAATTAGTTTGGGATTGGTCCTGCTTTGAGCAGTGGATTGGACTAGATGACTTCCTGAGGTCCCTTCCAACCCTAATATTCTATGATTATATGATTAGATGCTCTAATGGTCTCTTCTGGCCATAAAGTCAACTAATTTCTGAAAAACGGAGCGTAGCATTGGGAGCAGCATCTGATGTTTTACTGTCTAGCCAACTTGCTGCCTAGAACGAACACTCCTTGTGTGGGGTGATCCTCCAAAGTGCCTGGTCTGGGGTAGGACATTAGCACAGCAAGGGAGGGGTGTGGCAGTGACATCACAAAGGCCTTTTGCAGGACCTCAGACTATTGGTCAAAGGTGGTGGGGAGGTGGTGACCTCACAGAGAGATGCTGACATCAGCCAGGCAGGACAGGGGCGAGGGGCCAGGGAAACCTCAGAGACCCCTGTGGCTTTGCGTCAGCAAGTCTCCTTCCCCAGGTCTCTCCTTGAGGACTGATAAAGTATTCGGGTTCACAGATGGGAGCACCAGGAGGAACCTCTTTCGAGTTTTCTCCTTCCCTTGTAGTGATTTTTCTAGAAAACAGCCGTCCCTGTTTAGAAGGTAAGAGCCTCCTGGAGGTTTGAAACCTGTTCAGTCTGATCCATCTGGTGAGAGTTGAATTCTAGACATGGAAAACACGAGCTTAAGGAGGCAGAATTTTATTGCACACCTGGGATTTTGTCCCTTAGAATCAGTGCGGACATAAGGGTTTGTCCTTTTTGTTTCAGCTTTTCCTCCATCCATCCTTCCCTCCTTTCTTTTCTTCTCTTGCTTCTTATCTCCTTTTTCCTATTCCCCTCTCAACACCAGCAGGTGTGCTTCTGTGTGTGTGTGTGTGTGTGTGTGTGTGTGTGTTGCGGGGGAGTGCTCTGCAGCTCCCACTGTGAGAGATCCACCCAAAAATGTGGGACTGAAATAGTGCTTGGGCAGTGATCCCCAGCAGTCACCTGGGCCATCTTTTGGGCTCTCTGGTAAGAATCCTCAGCCTCCCCTCCTCAGTCTCTACCCTGATTGGCTGAGCAGGGGGTTATTGACAGGGAGGAGACTCAGGTCCATGTTGTTCTCTTTTAAAAACAAGGAAATAAATCAGAACCAGTTCTATGTTTGACAAATTTTGCTGCTTCTCTGCATTAATTGTCTCTGAGCAGTTCATGATTCTCTCTAACATTGCAG
This sequence comes from Gopherus flavomarginatus, assembly GCF_025201925.1. Classification (NCBI taxonomy): domain Eukaryota; kingdom Metazoa; phylum Chordata; order Testudines; family Testudinidae; genus Gopherus; species Gopherus flavomarginatus. Next base: position 46,808,849 of record NC_066624.1, read on the forward strand.
TTCTCCTGAAATACTTGCTGAATAATTACTGTGCACTGTTATTGGTCTGGAGGTCATCTGAGAGCACGTTATTCAGGTCATTCAATGTCTGAAATTCAAGATCCGATGGTTGGTTTGAAAATCAGGGCTCTTGGATCCTATTCCCAACTCTGCCACTGCCTGGCTGTGTGACCTAAGACAAGTCAGTTTTCCTTTCTCAGCTTTAGCTTCTCCCTCTTTCAAGTAGGGATAATAATGATCCACTCTTACCTACCTCATGGTGGGTGGAGGATGGGGATCCATTGGAGAGTGTCACTAAGAGTAGTGCATAATATGAGGTGTCCCATCATGTTTACTCAGAGCAGATTATGACATAATAGATTAGCTGAAACAGTCTTTTTTATTTGTATTTTTTTATTTTGGAATTGTTAAAAGCAGCAACGACTTAGCTCAGACTGAAGCATCTTATCTAATTTTCAAGATCTAAGTGTCTCCTCCTTGTGTGTGATGACACAATTTAACACACTGTGACAAATAGGAGATGCTTTTGTTTTGCAACAAAATCTTTTTGCAAAGAACTTCCATCTCACTTATGATTCTGAGAAACAAACTGGTTTAGTCTGAATGGGATTTTCGGACAGAAACGGTTAGAATGAAATTTTCCACCATCTCAATTCCTGAGCTCTATCCCTGCCTCTCGGGGGATTTGTTGTCTGTTAGAACAGGAGTCTGACTGGCGGCTTCTCTTTCTGGCTCTGCCACCGCCTTGCTGTGTAGGCCCTTGGGTAGGTCACCTCCCTTCTCTGTACCCTCAGGTTCCTCCCATTTGTCCAATGGGAACAGGGACAGTTCTCGAATTCTGGGCAGTTGTGAGCCTGAGTGAGAGAAGGGGTGTTGAAGCCCTCTGTGAAGAAGAAAGGGGAGTTTCACGGTGTTTTAGCACCAAGGAATTCTAAAGTTTGCTAAAGTGTCTAGTCTGTGGAAACAAGAAATGGTCGGGGCCAAACTTTTTAACTACTGCCTTTTTAAAGCCCTTTCAAGAATGTGAGTCCCTATCTTTTAGGTACCTTTTTTGCTCTTTGAATTAAAACTGTAGCAATAGACAAGTGAGTCCCTATATTTTAGGTACCTGGGGTTCTTTGCCAGCAGGAGAGAAGAGGTTCCTGCCTCCTTTTTTGTGGCCTTAACAAACCAGGTGTTGTGCCCCAGTTCTCGTCTGAGATCCCTGAAAAAGAACATCTTCCCATCCATGAACAAGACAGGACCTATCTTTCAAAGGGGAACAAAAAGACCTCTGGGACTTACAGACTAGCTAGCCTGACTGCCATAGCTGGAGAGATACTGGAATACATTCTTAAACACTCAGTTTGTCAGCAGCACCTACAGGATAATTTGGTTCTTAGGACGAGTGAGCATGGATTTGTCAAGAACAAATCATTCCAAACCAATTCTCTTTCCTTCTTCGGCAGGGTTCCGGGCCTGGTGTAGGTGGGTAAACAGTAGATGGGATCTAGCTTGCAGTTACTAAGGCTTTTGACACTGTCTCGTAGGACATTCTCACAAGCAAACGAGGGAAATGCAGTCCAGCTGCAATCAGTGTAATGTGGGTGCAGAGCTGGTTGAAAGCCCAGACTCCAGGAGCCCTTCTCCATATTTGGCTGTCCAATGGAGAGGGTGTACCTAGTGGGTCTGGCAGGCATCAGTCCAGAGTCCGGTACTATACAATATTTTCATGAATGATTTGGAAAATAGAGTGGAGACCATGCTTCTAAAATTTGCAACTGACATCAATCACTTTGAAGCACAGGATTGAAATTCAAAACGTCCTTAACAAATTGGAGATTGGTCTTCTTGAGCCAAACTCCATGGCTGGGCCCCTCTCTCTACACTGGGCTGAAGTGAAACCTCAGAGCCAAACACTCCTCCTGGGCAGTGTGCTCTGACCTTGAATGGTCAGATGCTGCTTAGCACTGTCAGAGCAACTTTTGCTGGGAGATTCTCCCAGCACTTTCCAATAGCGGGAAAGTACGAAATCCCCATTTCACTGCTGGGGACAGAGCCCTAGAGGGGGGAGCAACTTGCCCAAAGTCCCCCAGGAAAAGGAAAAGAACCAGCAGTGGAACCAACAGGAAACCCAGCAATGGAACTCAGGAGTCCAGGGGGTGTGCTAGGGTGACCAGATGTCCTTATTTTATAGGGACAGTCCGAATTTTGGGGTCTTTTTCTTATCTAGGATCCTATTACCTCCCACCTCCTGTCCCGATTTTTCACACTTGCTGTCTGGTCACCCTAGGGTATGCACATGTGTGGGTCCCAGCTTCTCCCTGCCCCCCTCATTGAAGCAGAAGTACAGGGTTACTGCCCTGGGTACTGCAGGGCACCTGTGGACATGGGGCTGGCTGGAGGTAGGGTCTTGCTGCAGGCAGGGTAAGGGGTGCGGGGCTGGCTGGCTTCAGGCAGGGGCGTGCATTGGGTTGGCTGGAGACAGGGCAGGGGATAGAGGGCTGGCTGCAGACAGGGGGTGCAGGGCTGGTGCAGGCTGAGTGTGTGGAGGGGCTGGTTGGCTTTGGGCAGGGCCACAGGGGGGTGTGGCAGGAGATGGCTGGAGACAGGGCTGGGGGTTTGTCAGGGGCTTTGCTGCAGGGCTGGCTGCAAGTAGGGCAGGGAGGATGCGGCTGGTGTGGGCAGGGCAGAAGGTGCAGGGCTGTCTGCAGACAGAGGATGGCTGCGGGCAGGGCAGGGCAGGGGGTGCAGGGCTGGCTGCAGGTAGGGCATGGGGCAGGGCCGGTGCAAGGATGTTTCACTCCCTAGGCGAAACTTCTACCTTGCACCCTCTCCCCCTGCGTCCCCACCCTGAGGTTCCCCACCCGTGGCAGCTCCTCCCCTCCACCCTGAGGCTCCCCTCTTGTGGCAACTCCCCCGCTCTGCCCTGCGGCACCCCCCCCTCGCCCCAGCTCACCCCTGCTCCAAGCACGAGCACCCTGAGCACACCATGGCCGCTTCACTTCTCCTGCCTCCCAGGCTTGTGGCGCCTAAGCCTGCCAGGCAGTCAAGTACCCTCCTCTGAGCCACAGCAGCCCTGAGAGTTGACAATAGAGGCACCTTAGCTCCTGAGTTCCTTCAATGTGTCCCCCTCCGGGGTCCAGCTCCGATCACGAAATACTTGGGGTATGTCTATACCACCTGCCGAATTGGTGGGCAGCGATCGATCCAGCGGGGGTCGATATATCGCGTCTAGTGTAGATGCAACACATCGAGTGCTCTCCCCTCGACTACTGTATTCCAGCTAGGTAAGAGACAAAGACAGAGTCTACGGGGAGCTGCAGCAGTCGACTCACCGCGACTGTGACATTATAAGAATAATATAATATCTCATTGAAACGTGACAGGGCCAGAAAGAGTTAATTAACTCACCTCACCGAGTTAGCTGACCCATGGGTGAACCTTAAGAACTGGTTAGCAAGATATGTGAATGAACAGAGCTTTGAAATGCAAGTCTGCATTGTTAGAGGTAGAAGGGGAGATGTTTGCTCAGGTCTTGTGATGTAGGCAAACAAGTCTTGTCTATTGCTACAGTTTTAATTCAAAGAGCAAAAAAGGAATATTAACATTAATGATGATACTTGAGTGAAATAGTATTATTGTCTATCTGTCTCTTTGAAGGTTGTGGTAACCTGAATCTGAACTGTTTAATGAATAAATTACTCTGTACTAATTGCCAGGATGCTTGAAAGGAGAATTAAGCCTATTGTCTTCTGAGGCCGAAAGGCTGCTGGAAATGTATAAGAACCCTGGGACACGATCCTTCTTCTTCTCAGATCTGCTTTGGGTTTCAAGAGGGGGAAACCTTAAGCCACAAGGATTGAGATCCCCAGTCATTGACTGGAGCCACCCTGAATATGGAAATTGGACTATAACCTATGGACTATTTCTAAAAGAACTTTTGGCAACTACAAGCTCACCTCTACTATGTATCTGAACCTCAAGAATTGAATTCAGGTCGATATGTCTATCAATCTTTTAATCAACACTCTGTCTCTTTCCTAATGAATTTTAGTTTAGTTAATAAGAATTGGCTATAGCATGTATTTCAGGTAAGAAAAAAAGTTATAATTGAACCTGGGTAGGTAGCTGATCCTTTGGGATCAGAAGAATCTTTTCTTTAACATGATGACGTAAGATTTTCAGGAATCATCATCATATCTGACAGGTGTGTCTGGACGGAGGCCTGATGCTGGGTACTTTAAGGGAACTGCGTGGCTTAAACTTCTAAGTAACCAGTGAGGTACTACAGAAGCTGTTTTGTGTTGGCTTGGTAAATCTAAGTACCGGAATAACCAGCAGTTTTTGGAATTTGTCTGTCCTGTTTTGTTTGTGGTTCACCCTGATTGAGTGACCTCAGCTGGCTCCCACGAGCAGCACCATCACACCTACATCCAGGCTGTAGGGGTCCTGGGGGGCTAAGAGAGTTTTGGGGGAGGGCACAGATACCAATCTCCAGGCTCTAGGGGTCCCAGGGGGGCTTAGGGAGTTCCTGGGGGGCACATATTCGTACATCCAGGTTTTAGTGGTACCAGGGGTCTTAGAGGGTTAGTGGGGGGCATAGATATCAGTCCCGGAGGGGGGTCAGAGGTTTCATGAGGGGCACAGAATCTACGTCCAGATTGTAGCTGTCCCGGGGGGTTTAGGAGGGTTGTGGGGGTACAAATACCTACGTCCAGGCAGTAGGGGTTCCTGGGGGTGAGGGGGTTTCTGAGGGGCACATATACCTACGTGCAGACTGGAGTGTCCCGGGGGGCTTATGGAGTCCCTATAGAGCACAGATACAAATGTCCTGGCTGTATAGGTACCTGGGGGGCTTAGGGGGCTTGTGGGGGGCAACGATACCTACGTTCAGGCTGGAGGGGTCTCCGGGGGTCTTAGGTATTTGGTGGGGGGCACAGATACCTACATCCAGGCTGCAGGGGTTCTTGAGGGGCTTAGGGTCTGTCACAGAGTGTAGGGGAGTCCAGTCCTGCACCTCTCTTCCTGGGACTCAAAGTGACTCTCAGCCAGCCAGTAAAACAGAAAGTTTATTGGACAATAGGAGCGAAAGATACAGCAGAACATGAAGGCACAAGCAGGATCCCGCAATCGAGTCCTTCTGGGGCTTCAGGAAACTTAGTTCCCAGTTTGGGATTCCCTGAATTCCAACCACCCAGACCAAAACCGAAACTGAACTAACCCAACTCTCTCCAGCCAGCCCCTTCTTTTGTCCAGCTTCCCGGGCAAAGGTGCTGACCCTCTCCCTCCTGCCTAGCTCAGGTTACAGGCTGAGCACGTGTCCGGACTTAAGGTCACCTGCTGCTCTCCCATCTCCCACACAGACAGTCCCTACTCCATCACAGTAATGCACAGAGCATTTCCCGCATGGAGCAACAGTGACACCGTGTGGCCACGCAGGATAATGCACAGAGCATTTCCCTCACAGAGCAACAATGACATCATGTAGCCATATAGGGTAATGCAAAGAGCATTTCCGGCATGGAGCAACAGTGACACTGTGTGGCCACGCAGGGTAATGCACAGAGCTTTTCCTGCATGGAGCAACGGTGACACCATGTGGCCATGCAGGGTAATGCACAGATCATTTCCCTCACAGAGCAACAGTGACACCATGTGGCCATATAGGGTAATGCACAGAGCATTTCCTGCATGGAGCAACAGTGACACCGTGTGGCCACACAGGGTAGTGCACAGATCACTTCCTGCATGGAGCAACAGTGACATCATGTGGAGACGCAGGGTAGTACACAGAGCATTTCCCTCATGGTGCAACAGTGACACCATGTGGCCACGCAGGGTAATGCACAGAGCATTTCCTGCATGGAGCAACAGTGACACCGTGTGGCCACTCAGGGTAATGCACAGAGCATCACACCTACGTAGATGCTTTAGAGATCCCTGGGGTCTTAGGGGTCATGGGGGGCACAGATAGCTACGTCTAGGCTGGAGGCATTCTGGGGGGCTTAAGGGGGTTCGTAGGGTCACAGATACCTACGTCCAGGATGGTCGGGACTCTGGGGGAGTTAGGGGCGTTGTGGGGGGCATAGGCACTTGCGTCCAGGGTGTAGAGGTCCTGGTGGGGATTAAGGGCTTCCTGGAGGACACCAATATCTATGTCCGGGATGGAGAGGTCCCTGGACGGCTTAGGGGGTTGTGGTGAGCACAGTGATCCCTGAGGGTATAGGGACTTGGTGAGGGGCACAGATACCTATGTATGTCCTGGAAGGGTCCCTGGGGGGGGCTTAGTGGTATTGTAGGGGACACAGATACCTAAGTCCAGGCTATAGGCATTCTGGGGTGGCTTAGGGCTTTGGGGGGGCACAAATACCTACATCCAGGCTGGAGGGGTCCCTGGGGGCTTAGGGGGGTTGTGGGGGGCACAGGTATGTACGTCCAGGCTGGAGAGGTTCCAGGGAGTATAAGGAATTTTTGTGGACAGCAGAGATACTTATGTCCAGGATCTAGGGGTCCCTGGGGGGCTTAGGGTTTTTTTGGGAGGCACAGATAACTATGTCCAGGTTGGAGTGGTTCCTGGGGGGGTTAGGAGGTTCCTGGGGGGCACAGATACCTAGGTCCATGCTGTAGGGGTCCCCGGGTGGATTAGGAGTTTTCTGAGGGGTACAGATACATACATCTAGACTGTAGGGGTCCCTGGGAGTCTTAGGGGGTTTGTGGGGGGTCAGCAATACCTAAGTCCAGGCAATAGGGCTTCCAGGGGGAATTAGTGTGTTGTGGGGGCACAGATACCTAGATCCAGGCTGAAGGGTTCCCACTGGCGGGGGGCTTAGGCAGTTTGTGTTCGGCAAAGATACCTACCTCCAGGCTGGAGGGGTGTCTCGGCACTTAGGGATTTTGGGGGGGCACAGATACCTCCGTCCAGGCTGGAGGGTCCCTGGGGAGCTTAGCGGGTTCGCAGGGGGCACAGATACCTAAATCCAGGCTGGAGGGATCCGGGGGGGGCTTATGGGGTTCAGGGGGCACAGATACTTATCTCTAGGCTGTAGGGGTCCCTGGGGGGCTTAGGGAGTTTTGGGGGGCCCCAGATACCTAAGTCCTTGCTGTAGGCATCCCTACAGGTGCTTATGGGTTCATGGGATGCACAGATACTTATGTCCAGGCTGGAGGGGGCAGGGGGGGTCTGGGGTTTCATGGGGGGCACAGATACGAACCTCCAGGCTGTAGGAGTCCCAGGGGGGCTGTGAGGGTACAGATACCTACATCTAGGCTGGAGGGGTCACAGGTAGTTACGTCCAGGCTGAAGGGGTCACTGGGACGTTTAGGGTGATTGTGGGAGCACAGATACCTAAGTCCAGGCTAAAAGGGTAATGGGAGTGCTTAAGGGATCGGGACTGACACAGATACCTATGTCCAGGGTCTAGGGGTCCAGAGGGATTGGGGGTTGAGGGGGGAACAGATACCTACGTCATAGCTGGAGGGGTCTTGGGTGGTTTAGGAGGTTCGTTGGAGTCACAGATACCTAAGTCCAGGCTGTAGGGGTTCCTGGGGCATTCAGGGATTTCTGGGGGTCACAGATACCTACGTGCAGACTAGAGGGGTCCCAGAGGGCTTAGGAGAATTATGGGGGTCACAGATACCTACATGCAGACTGGAGGGGTCCTGGAGCGCTTAGGAGATTTATGGGGGGCACAGATACCAACATACTGGCTGTAAAGGTCCCTGGGGGGCTTTGCGGGTTCGGGAGGCACAGATACCAATGTCCTGGCTGTAGATGTTCCTGGGGTACATAGAGGGGCTGTGGTCGCACATAACCCTACATCCAGGCTGTAGGGTTCCCGGGGGCCCCTGGCCAAATTGGGTCCCCCTGGAAAAGTCTCCCTCACGGTGGCCCCAGGGCTGGAGGAGCTCCCACTCCCTGATATGGCCCAGAGGCTGCAGCAGGGGCACAGAGCTTCTCTGGTGTCAGGGCCACAGCGGGGCAGGGGTAAAGGAGTGAGACCAGAGAAGCTCTGTGCCCCTGCTGCAGCCCCCAGGTAACAGAAGGGAGTGGGAGCTCTTCCAGCCCTGGGGCCACCGTGGAGGAACATCTACAGCCAGGACATTGGTATCTGTGCCCCCCATAAACCACCTAATCCCCACGGGAACCCTTACAGCCAGGATGTTGGTATCTGTCCCCCCATAAATCTCCGAAGCCCTCTGGAACCCTTCCAGTCTGAACGTATGTATCTGTGACCCCCAGAAATCCCCGAATGCCCCAGGAACCCCTACAGCCTGGACTTAGGTATCTGTGACTCCAACGAACCTCCTAAACCACCCAGGACCCCTTCAGCTAGGACGTAGGCATCTGTTCCCCCCTCAACCCCCAATCACCTCGGGACCTCTAGACCCTGGACATAGGTATCTGTGTCCGCCCCGATCCCTTAAGCACCCCCATTACCCCTTTAGCCTGGACGTAGGTATCTGTGCTCCCACAAACCCCCTAAACGTCCCAGCGACATCTTCAGCCTGGAAGCCCCTATCTGTGACCCCCACGAACCTCTAACCCCCCAGGGATCCCTACAGCCTGGACACAGGTGTCTGAGCACCCCACAAATCCCCTAAGCTCCTCGGGACACATCCATCCTGGATGTATCTGAGCCCCCAGTGAACCGCCTAATCTCCTCAGGACACCGACAGCCTGCACCTAGGTATCTGTGCACCCCACAAACCCCCTATAACCCTCAGGACCCCTCCAGACAAGATGTAGGCATCTGTACCCCCACAGACCCCCTTGGACTCCTACAGCCTGGAGGTTCGTATCTGTGCCCCTCATGAAATCCCAACCCCCCCCTCGGCCCCTGGAGCTGGGGTTGAGGGCCCCAGGGTTTGGGCCCCTGGAGCTGGGGTTGGGGCCCACAGGGGCTGGTCCCCTATTGCTGGGGTTGGGGCCCCCAGGGGTTGGGCCCCTGGAGCTGGGGTTGAGGGCCACAGGGGTTTGGCCCCTGGAGCTGGGGTTGCAGCTCCAGGGGTTGGGGCCCTTGAGCTACGGTTGGGACCCCCAGGGGTTGCGCCCCTGGAGCTAGGGTTGGGGCCCCAGGGGTTGGGACCCTGGAGCTGGAGTTGGGGCCCCCAGGGGCTGGGCCCCTATTGCTGGAGTTCGGGCCCCCAGGGTTTGGGCACCTGGAGCTACGGTTGGGGCTCCTAGGGGTTGGGCCCCTGGAGCTCGGGTTGGGGCCCCCAAGCCTGAGCCCCTATTGTTGGGGTTGGGGCCCGCAGGAGTTGGGCCCCTGGAGCTACGGTTGGGCCCCTGGAGATGGGGGGACACAGATACCTAAGTCCAGGCTGGATGGGTCGGGGGGGCTTATGGGGTTCAGCGAGCACAGATGCTTATCTCTAGGCTATAGGGGTCCCTGGTGGGCTTAGGGGGTTTTGAGGGGCCCCAGATACCTAAGTCTATACTGTAGGCGTCCCTACAGGTGCTTATGGGTTCGTGGGGTGCCCCCCAACACACTAATTCCCCCTGGAAGCCCTATTGCCTGGAAGTAGGTATCTCTGCCCTCCACAAACCCCCTAAGCCTCCCAGGGACCCTTACAGCCTAGACGTAGGTATCTCTGCCACCCAGAAAACCCCTAATCCACCCAGGGACCCCTACAGCATGGACCTAGGTATCTGTGCCCCCCAGGAACTCCCTAAACCCCCAGGAACCACTAAAACCTGGACATAGATATCTGTGCCTACCAAAAAACCCTAAGCCCCCCGGGACCCCTAGAGTATGGAGATAGGTATCTCTGCCATCCGCAAAAACCCCTAATCCTCTCCAGAACCTCTCCATCCTGGATGTACATATCTGTGCCCCTTCCCACAAACCACCTAAGACCCCCGGGACCCCTCCAGCCTGAACGTAGGTATCTGTGCCCCCTCAAAGCCCTAAGCAACCCCAGAATGCCTATAGCCTGGACGTAGGTATCTGTGTCTCCTACAATACCACTAAGCCCCCCCCCAGGGACCCCTCCAGGACATACATAGGTATCTGTGCCCCTCACCAAGTCCCTATACCCGCAGGGATCACTGTGCTCACCACAACCCCCTAAGCCGTCCAGGGACCCCTTCAGCCCAGACGTAGATATTGGTGTCCTCCACGAAGCACTTAATCCCCACCACGACCTCTACAGCCTAGACGCAAGTACCTATGCCCCTCACAGCCCCCCTAACTCTCCCAGGGTCCAGCCCATACTGGATGCAGGTATCTTTGACCCTACAAACCCCCGTTAGCCCTCGAGGCATCTCTACAGCCTCCACGTAGGTGTGATGCTCTCTGCATTAGCCTGTTTGGCCACATGGTGTCACTGTTGCTCCATGCAGGAAATGCTCTGTGCATTACCCTGCGTGACCACATGGTGTCACTGTTGCTCCATGAAGGAAATGCTCTGTGTATTACCCTGCTTGGCCACACGGTGCCACTGTTGCTCCATGCAGGAAATGCTCTGTGCATTACCCTGTGAGGCCACACAGTATTACTCTTGCTCCATGCAGGGAAATGCTCTGTGCATTACCCTGTGTATCCACACGGTGTCACTGTTGCTCCATGCAGGAAATGCTCTGTGCATTACCATGTGTGTCCACATGGTGTCACTGTTGCTCCATGCAGGAAATGCTCTGTGCGTTAGCCTCTGTGACCACACAGTATCACTCTTGCTCCATGCAGGGAAATGCTCTGTGCATTACCCAGCGTGGCCACCTGGTGTCACTGTTGCTCCATGCGGGAAATGCTCTGGGCTTTACTGTGGTGGAGTGGGGACTGTCTGTGTGGGGGATGGGAGATCAGGGGGTGACTTTAGGTGAGGGACAGGACCTAAGCCTGTAACTCGAGCTAGGCAGGGCTGAGAGGGTGGCCACCTTTGCCCGGGAAGCTGGACACAAGAAGGGGTCGGCTGGAGGGAGTTAGTTCAGTTTTGGTTTGGAGCTGGGTAGTTGGAATTCAGAGAATCCCAAACTGGGAACTAAGCTTCCTGAACCCCTAGAAGGACTCGTCTGATGGGTCCTGGTTGTGCCCCAAAGCCGTGCTATATCCTTCGTTCCTGTTCGCCAAAACAACCCTCTCTTTTACTGGCTGGCTGAATCACTGTGTGTCCCTGGAAGAGGCGTGCAGGGCCAGATTCCACCACACTCCGTGACACACCCTAAGCCCCTCTGGGGCCCGTGCAGCTGGGACGTAGGTATCTGTGCCCCCCACCAAACCCCTGAGCCAACCAGGGACCCCTACAGCCTGGACCTAGATCTCTGTGCCCCCCAGGAACCCCCTAAAACCCCCAGGGACCTCTTCAGCCTGGACATAGGTGGAACCCATCTGGCAGGATGAATTGATAGCAGCAAGGACTGGTTTCAATACATAGTGGTCCCTTCCCTATTACGTAATGCAAACCAGCTCGAGCCCTCACCCAGTGACATGGGAAAATTTTACATATGCACCCCTAGGTGCCTCAAAGAGGCAATACTTCCCCTCTCGCAATCATAGAATCTGGGTATAGCAGAAAATGTTTAATAACGTGAGATAAACAACACAGCATTAAATTGGGAAAACACCTCAACTAGACCGTGTCCTTTTCCCTGGGCTCTAGAGTCTAGCAATCCCCAAATCACCCCAAGACTCAAAAGTACAATACCTCAAATATTTGAAGACTCAAGCAACCCCATAATCACCTACAGTCCAGCAGCCCCAGAGTTCAAGAGTCTATCTGCTGGGTTTCCCCCCCTGCCAGCCTGGGTAGAAATGGGCACCTTACGTGGTCCACTGCTGACTGCCCTGCTTCTCCGTGGGATTCTGCTTCTACCTTCCCCACAAACTGCTCAGCTCAGTCCACCAGCTGCTCTGCTCCAGCAGTCTCCAAAAACTGCTTAGCTTACTTCACTCTGTGAGCCATTTCAAGTGTTCCACAAACTGCTCTTCTCCATCAGCTGTTCTGCAATATATTTTCTAATTCTCCCCCTAGTTAACACAGCACTTCAATGACTCCAGCTCAGAAATCTGGATTTTCAGTTATTAAGAAATTCGACAACCAGCTCTACTATTCAACTGTTAAAAAAGAAAAAAATGTAATTGGTGTTTCTGGCTCACCCAAGGAGCCCACTCCCTTGTCTAGTGAGTGCCACTCAACTGATGGTGAGAATCCCTGTCTCAAAGCTGTTTCACAGTTCCTCATACACACAATCAGAGTGACAACACTCCACATCTCACACCCCAACAACAAATAAACTGGGGATACCATAGCTGTCAAAGTAACCATCCCAGGCTGCCGTGGCCATGTCAGGCACGGTGGGTGTGTCTATGCAAACATGATCAGATCCTGAAATCCTTTTCCACATTTGCCATAATTCACCACCAGATGTCAGGGTAGAGTTCATCTTGATTCTGCTTACAAAGGTATCTGTGCCCCCCACAACCCTCTAATCCCACCAGGACCCATCTAGCCTGGATAATGGTATCTGTGCTCTCCACAAACATCTAAGCCCCCCAGGGAACCCACAAGCCCAGATGTAGGCATCTGTATGCCCCACACACCCGCTAATACCCACAGGACCCTTCCAGACTGTAGGTAGGTATCTGTGACCCCTAGAGCCCCACAAAGTCCCTCTGGACCCCTACAGCATGGATGTTTGTATCTCTGACAGACAAAAACCGCCTAAGCTACCCAGGGCCACCTACTATCAGGATGTAGGTATCTGTTCCCCCCCCAAACACACCTAATCCCCCCGGAACCCCTACAGCCTAGATGTAGGTATCTCTGACCCCACGAATCCACTAAGACATGACAGGACCTCTCCAGCATCGACATAGGTATCTGTGCTCACACAACCCTCCTAAGACCCCCGAAACCCCTCCAGCCTAGACGCAGGTATCTGTGCCCAGCATGAACCACCTAAGGTCCCTAGGACCCCTCTTGCCTGGATGAATGTATCTGTGCCCCTTACAAACCCCTAAGCGGATCCCTATAGCCAGGACGTAGATATCTGTGCACCCTCACGAAACCACTGATCCTCCCAGCGACCCCTACAGCATGGAAGTAGGTATCTGTACCCCAAAATGCCCCAAAGCAACCCCAGGACCCCTACAGCCTCGATATATGTGTGTGGCCACATCGTGTCACTGTTCCTCTATGAGAGAAATGCTCTGTGCATTACCCTGCGTGGCCACATAGAATCACTGTTGCTCCATCCAGAAAATGCTCTGTGCATTTCCCTGCATGGCCACATGGTGTCACTGTTGCTCCATGCAGGAAATGCTCTGTGCATTACCTGGTGTGGTCACAAGGTGTCAATGTTGCTCCATGAGGGAAATGCTCTGTGCATTACCCTGCCTGGCCACACAGTGCCACTGTTGCTCCATGCGGGAAATGCTCTGTGCATTACTGTGATGGAGTAGGGACTGTCTGTGTCGGGGATGGGAGAGCAGGGGGTGACTTTAGGACTGGACACGTGCTCAGCCTGTAACCTGAGCTAGGCGACGGGAGGGATCAGCACCTTTGCCTGGGAAGCTGGACACAGGAAATGGCCAGCTGGAGGGAGTTGGGTTAGTTCAGTTTCAGTTTTAGTCTCGGTGGTTGGAATTCAGGGATTCCCAAACTGAGAACTAAGTTTCCTGAACCCCTAGAAGGACTTGATTGTGGGGTCCTGCTTGTGCCTCCAAGCTCTGCTGTATCCTTCGCTCCTGTTGTCCAATAAACCTTCTGTTTTACTGGCTGGCTGAGAGTCACTGTGAGTCCCAGGAAGAGGGGTGCAGGACCGGACTCCCCCACACTCTGTGACAGACCCTAAGCCCCTCCGAGACCCCTGCAGCCTGGACGTAGGTATCAGTGCCTCCCACCAAACACTTAAGACACTCAGAGACCCCTTCAGCCTGAACTTAGGTATCTGTGCCCCCCACAAACCCTCTAAGCCCCCGAGGGACCTATACAGCCAGAACATTGGTATCTGTACCCCATATAGACTCCATAAGCCCCCTGGGACGCTCCAGTGTGCACGTAGGTATATGTGCCCCTCAGAAACCCTCTAAGCCTCCAGGAACCCCTACAGCTTGGACGTAGGTATTTGCACTCCCACAACCCCCCTAACCCCCCCCCGGGACATCTACAATCTGGATGCAGATATCTGTGCCCCTCAAGAAACCTCTAACCCCCCCTGGGAACGATACAGCCTGGACATACATATCTGTGCCCACCAGAAGCCCTAAAACCCACTTGTACCCCTACAGCCTGGACATAGGTGTCTTTGGCCCCCACAAATCCCCTAAGACTCCCAGGATGCCTCCAGCCTGGACGTAGGTATCTTTGCCCCTCACTAACCCCCTAAGCCCCCCTGGTAGCCCTACAGCCTGGATGTAGGAATATGTGCACCCCACGAACCCTCTAAGCCCCCCTGGGACCCCTAGAGCATGGAGATTGGTATCTGTGTCCCCCCAAACTCTCTAAGCCCCCCAGGGACCCCTATGGCCTGGACGTAGGTATCTGTGCACCTCAAGGCCCCTAAGATCCCCCGGACCGCTGCAGCCTGGATGTAGGTGTGATGGTGCTGCCCGTGGGAGCAAGCTCAGCTCACTAAATCAGAGTGAATTGCAAACAAAACAGGGCACACAAATCCCAAACGCTGCTGGTTATTTCAATACTTAGATTTACTAAGCCAGCACAAAACAGCTTCTGTAGTACCTCACTGGTTACTTAGAAGTTTAAACCACGCAGTTCCCTTAAAGTACCCAGCCTCAGGCCTCCGTTCAGACACACTTGTTAGATATGATGATGATTCCTGAAAATCTTACTTCATCATATAAAAGAAAAGATTCTTCCGATCCCAAAGGATCAGCCACATAACCAGGTTCAATTATAACTTAGATTTTACCTAAAATACATGCTATAGCCAATTCTTATTAACTAAGCTAAAATTTATTAGAAAAGAAAAGAGAGAGAGTGAGTGTTGGTTAAAAGATTAATGGACATATAGACTTGAATTCAATTTTTGAGGTTCAGATATAAAGTAGAGATGAGCTTGTAGTTGCCAAAAGTCCTTTTAGAAATAGTCCATAGGTTATAATCCAATGTCCATATTCAGGGTGGCTCCAGTCAATGACTGGGGATCTCAATCCTTGTGGCTTAAGGTTTCCCCCTCTTGAAACCCAAAGTAGATCTGAGATGAAGAAGGATCGTGTCCCAGGTTCTTATACATTTCCAGCAGCCTTTCAGCCTGAGAAAACGATAGGCTTAACTCTTCTTCCAGACATCCTGGCAATTAATACATCCATCAAACAGTTCAGATACAGATTACCACAACCTTCAAAGAGACACAGACAATAAAACTATTTCTCTCAAGTATCATCAAATATGTTAATATTCCTTTTTTGCTCTTTGAATTAAAACTATAGCAATAGACAAGACTTGTTTCCTGACTTCACAAGACCTGAGCAAACACCTCCCCTTCTACCTCTAACACTGCAGACTTGCATTTCAAAGCTCTGTTCATTTACATATCTTGTTAACCACTTTTTAAGGTTCACCCACTGGTCAGGTCAGTCGGTGAGGTGAGTTAATTAACTCTTTCTGGCCCTGTCACCTTTCAATGAGATATTAGATTATACTTATAATGTCACAGTCACGGTGAGTTGACTGCTGCAGCTCCCCGTAGACTCTACCTGTGCCTCTCACCGAGCTGGAGTACAGCAGGTGAGGGAAGAGCACTCAATGTATTGCATCTACATTCGACGCGATATATCGACCCCCGCTGTATCGATCGCTGCCCACCGATTCGGCAGGTGGTATAGACATACCCCGAGTATCTGGTGATCGGAGCTGGACCCCCGAGGGGGACACATTGAAGGAACTCAGGGGTTAAGGTGCCTGTATTGTCAACTGTCAGGGCTGCTGTGGCTCAGAGGAGGGTGCTTGACTGCCTGGAAGGCTTAGGCGCCACAAGCCTTGGAGGTGGGAGAAGTGAAGCGGCCACGGCATACTCGGGGTGCTCGTGCTCAGAGCAGGGGTGAGCTGGGGCGAGGGGTGTGCCGCAGGGCAGAGCAGGGGAGTTGCCACAAGAGGGGAGCCTCAGGGTGGAGGGGGGAGCTGCCACGGGTGGGACGCCTCAGGGCAAGGGTGCGGGGGGAGGAGGGTGCAAGGTGGAAGTTTCGCCTATGGCATGAAACATCCTTGCACCGGCCCTGCCCCACGCCCTGCCTGCAGCCAGCCCTGAAACCCCTGCCCTGCCCTGCCAGCATTCAGCCTCTGTCTCCAGTCAGCCCTGCACCTTCTGCTTTGCCTGCACCAGCCGCATCCTCCCTGCCCTGTCTCCAACCAACCCCTGATGCACCCCCCTGCCTGAAGCCAGCCAGCCCCGCAGCCCTTGCCCTGCCTGAAGCCAGACCCTACCTCCAGCCAACCCCACATCCACTGGTGCCCTGCACTTCCCAGGGGAGTAACCCTGCACATCTGCTTCAATGAGGGGGGCAGGTAGCAGCTGGGACCCACACATGTGCACACCCTAGGGTGACCAGACAGCAAGTGTGAAAAATCGGGACGGCGTGGGGGGTAATAGGATCCTAGATAAGAAAAAGACACCAAAATTCGGACTGTCCCTATAAAATTGGGACATCTGGTCACCATAGCACACCCCCAGGACTCCTGAGTTCCATTGCTGGGTTTCCTATTGGTTCCACTGCTGGTTGTTTTCCTTTTCCTGGGGACTTTGGGCAAGTTGCTCCCCACTCTCGGGCTCTGTCCCCAGCAGTCAAATGGGGATTTCATACTTTCCCGCTATTGGAAAGTGCTGGGAGAATCCCCCAGCAAAAGCTGCTCTGACAGTGCTAAGCAGCATCTGACCAATCAAGATCGGAGCTCACTGCCCAGGAGGAGTGCTTGGCTCTGGGGTTTCACTTCAGCCCAGTGTAGAGAGAGAGCCCTAACCATGGAGTTTGGCTCAAGAAGACCAAGTCTCCAATTTGTTAAGGGTGTTTTGAATTTCAATCCTGTGCTCCAAAGTACTTGGTGTCAGTTGTAAATTTTAGGAGCATGCTCTCCACTCCATTTTCCAAATCATCCATGAAAATATAGAATAGTACCTGACACCGGACTGATCCCTGCCAGACCCACTAGGTTCACCCTCCCCGTTGGGCAGCTAAACATGGAGAAGGGCTCCTGGAGTCTTGGCTTTCAACCAGATCTGCACCTACATTACACTGATTGCAGCTGGACTACATTTCCCTCGTTCGCTTCTGAGAATGTCCTACGGGACTGTGTCAAAAGCCTTAGTAACACCAAGCTAGATCCCATCTATTGTTTACTCACCTCTACCAGGTCCAGAACCCTGCCAAAGAAGGAAAGAGGATTGGTTTGGAATGATTTGTTCTTGACAAATCCATGCTCACTAGTCATAAGAACCAAATTATCCTGTAGGTGCTGCTGACAAACTGAGTGTTTAAGAATGTATTGCAGGATCTCTCCAGCTATGGCAGTCAGTCTAGCTAGTCTGTAAGTCCCAGGGGTCTTTTTGTTCCCCTTTGAAAGATAGGTCCTGTCTTGTTCATGGATGGGAAGATGTTCTTTTTCAGGGATCTCAGACGAGAACTGGGGCACAACACCTGGTTTCTTAAGGCCACAAAAACGACGGCAGGAGCCTCTTCTCTGCTGCTGGCAAAGAACCACAGGTACCTAAAAGATAGAGACTCACATCTTTGAATGGGCTTTAAAAAGGCAGTGGTTAATAAGTTTGGCCCCAACCATTTCTTGTTTCCACAGACTAGACATTTTAGCAAACTTTAGAATTCCTTGGTGCTAAACACTGTGAAACTCCCCTTTCTCCTTCACAGAGGGCTTTAACGCCCCTTACCTCACTTGGGCTCTAAACTGCCCATAGTTCGAGAACTGTTCCTGTTCCCATTGGACAGATGGGAGAAGGGAAGTGACCTACCCAAGGCCTACACAACAAGGCGATGGCAGAGCCAGAAAGAGAAGCAACCAGTTCTGACTTCTGTTCTAACAGATGAAAACACCCCAAAGCCCAGGAATCCAGGTGGTGGGAAAATTTCATTCAAACCGTTTCTGTCCGAAAATCCCATTTATACTAAACCAGTTTGTTTCTCAAAATAATAACAAGCGGGATGAAAGATCTTTGCAAAAATATTTTGTTGCAAAACAAAAGAATCTCCTCTTTGTCAGAGTGTGTTAAATTGTCTCCTCGCACACAAAGAGGAGACACTTACATCTCAACCATTAGATAAGATGCTTCAATCTGAGCTAAGTCGTTTCTACTACTAACAATTTCAAAATAAAAAAATACAAATAAAATAGACGATTTCAGCTAATCTATTATGTCATAATCTGCTCTGAGTAAACATGATGGGAAACTTCATATTATGCGCTACTTCTAGTGACACTCCCAAATGGATCCGCATCCTTCACCCACCATGAGGTAGGTAAGAGCGGATCATTATTATCCCTACTTGAAAGACGGAGAAGCTAAGGATGAGAAAGGAGAATTGACTTGTCTTAGGTCACACAGCCCGTCAGAGGCAATGTTGGGAATAGGACCGAAGAGCCCTGATTTTCAAACAAACCATCGAATCTTGAATTTCAGACATTGAATGACCTGAATACTGTGCTCTCAGATGAGCTCCAGACCAACAACAGTGACAGTAATTATTCAGCAAGTATTTGAGGAGAACTGCAATGTTAGAGGGAATCATCAACTGCTCAGAGACAATTAATGCAGAGAAGCAGCAAAATTAATCTAAGATAGAACTGGTTCTGACTTATTTACTCGATTTTAAAAGAGAACAACAAGGACCTGAGTCTCCTTCCTGTCAATAACCCCCTGCTCAGCCAATCAGGGTAGGGACTGAGGACTGGAGGCTGAGGGTTCTCACCAGAGAGCCCAAAGGATGGCCCAGGTCACCGGTGGGGATCACTGCCCGAGCACTATTTCAGTCCCACATTTTTGGGTGGACCTTCCATAGTGGGAGCTGCAGAGGACTTCCCTGCAACACACACACACACCCATCCGTCCTGTTGTTGGGAAGGGAATAGGAGAAAGGACAAAAGAAACAAGAGAAGAAGAGGAGGGAGGGATGGAGGAAGAGGTGAAACAAAAAGGACAAACCCTAATGTCCCCAGTGATTCTAACGGACAAAATCCCAGGTGCGCAATAAAATTCTGCCTCCTTAAGCTCGTGTTTTCCATGCCTAGAATTCACTTGTCACCAGATAGATCAGACTGAACAGGTTTCAAACCTCCAGGAGGCTCTTACCTTCTAAATAGGGACGGCTGTTTTCTAGTAATATCACTAAAAGGGAAGGAGGAAACTCGAAAGAGGTTCCTCCTGGCGCTCACGTCCATGACCCGAAATAATCTCTCAGTCCTCAAAGAGGGACCTGGAGAAGGGAACGTGCTGAAGCAAAGCCACAGAGGTCTCTGAGGTTTCCCTGGCCCCTCGCCCCTGTCCTGCCTGGCTGATGTCAGCATCTCTCTGTGAGGTCACCACCTCCCTACCACCTTTGACCAATAGTCTGAAGTACTGCAAAAGGCCTTTGTGATGTCACTGCCACACCCCTCCCTTGCTGGGCTAATGTCCTGCCCCTGGCCAGGCCCTTTGGAGGTTTGAGCTACTCCCTGTGGAGTAGCTCAAGGAGCGTTCGTTCTAGGCAGCAAGCCGGCTAGATAGGAAAACATCAGATGCTGCTCCCAATGCTACACTCAGTTTTTCAGAAATTAGTCGACTTCATGGTCAGAAGAAACCATTAGAGCGTCTAACCTGCATATTACAGGCCTCTTGTATGACACAACAGCTACTTTGGGGGCAAACACATTCCAGAAAGGCATCTAGTCTTCATTAAATGACATCAGGAGATGGTGAATCCACCACTTTACTTGGTAGCTTGCTCCTGTGGTGAATCATTCTCGCTGTTGACTCTTGTGCCTTAGTTGTAATATGAATTTGTCTTTTTTCACTTTCCAGCCATTGGGTCTTGTTATGCCTTTCTGTGCTCCATTCAAGAGCCCGTAAATACCGAATCTTTTCTCTCCATTAAGGCACTTCAACACTTCAATGAAATCACCTTTCAATCTTCTTTTGAGAAGCTAAACAGGTTGAGCTCTTTCAATAGCTCACTGGAAGGCATTTTTCTCCAGCCCTCAGAACATCTGGTGGCTCTTTGCTGCCCTAGCTCCAATTTCACAACATCTTTTTCACATGAGGACACCAGAACTCGAGGCAGTATAAAGGTTGTATAAAGGTAAAGTTAAATAGGTTGCAGAGGAGTTTTTTTTTAATTTCGGCTTTTGTTGCTAAAAATTTTGTCTCTCTGTGATGAGAAAAAACACTCCCCGAATGCCAAAATTTGAGCCATGAAAGGCGGCAGTGTGAACAGCACTTCATAGGTGGAGCTGTGCTCCCGGTGATGAAGCTCCTGTCCCTCATTGTAGGTAGTTTGGCTTTGTTGCCGGGGAAGCTCTCTTCCAGCGATAAGGACGGCCACACAGTGCACCTTACAATGGCATGGTTAGAGTGGCACAGCTGCACCGTGGTAAGGTGCGCAGTGTAGACACAGCCTCAGAGCTGGGGAAAACCGACAGGCGCAGAGGAGCACAGGGTTCAGACAGAGACATCCGGTAGGAGAGGAACTATTCACAGGGATTCTCTATAGCCTAGTAAGGTGGAGAGGATGGAAGATGATAATGTACAGGTAGGTTCTGATGAGAAACAGTGAAATGAAAGAGTCTCCCTCAATTACATCATGTAATAGCAGACAGGTAAAATGGGACACATTTTAGAAGTGCTTAAATACAAACGCTAAATGTCTAAGTACTAAGACTGGTGAATTTGAGTGCCTGGTATTGAGTGACGATATTGATAGAATAGGCATCACAGAAACCCCTGCACCCCCTCCTGCACCCATGTGGGGAGACTGACCTGTGTGTATGGAGCAGCTGGCATTGCTGCCCCCCACTCCTCCCTGGAACACTGCTCATCTGGGCACCCCTAGGGGCTGTGGGATGTGGGGGCAAGAAGTGAGATCATCCGAGCTCCCTGCATCCAGGTCACTTTCCTCAGCCGGGCTGCACAGCGGGAGGGCAGAGAGCAGCAGCTTCTGATGCTCCCTTCACAGCACAGCCCAAGTGGGAAAAGTGACCAGGACGCATGGAGCACATAGGGTTGCTCCTTACTCCCCTCAAACCTCTATGGACCCATGGAGGAGCATTGGGGCAGGGGAGAGCAGTGAGCACCTTTGCACTGCCACACGGTGCCCTTTGACCCCTGGAGCCCTGGGCGGCTATCGGGGGGCACCACCCCTAAGGCCGGCCAGGCTCCCCAGAAAGAGCAGCAGAAAACACAGAGACTGGCCACACACTGAGCAGTGGTAGCCTGGGCGGCTGGTAATGGAGGCTCAGGAGGGAGGGGTGTCATAACATTTTTTCCCAGATTTGGACCTTAGCGTCCAAAATATGGGCGTTAGCATGAAAACCTCCAAGCTTAGTTACCAGCTTGGACCTGGTAAAGCTGCCACCAGCCAGGGATTTATACAGTGCCTGGCTCACTGTGGTCTCCCCAAAACCTTCCCCGGGGGACCCCCAGACTCAGATGCCTTGAGTCTCACAACAAAGGGGAATAAACCATTTCCCTTCCCCCTCCTCCCCTCCAGGTGTTCCCTCCCTGGGTTCCTGGAGAGATATACAGAAGCAAGCTCCGTGAATCTAAACAGAGGGACTCCCCCCTCCCTGTTTCCAGTCCTGGAAATAGAAGTACCAAGATAGCTAATCTCTCTTCCCCCTCACCCAGAGGGTATGCAAAGTCAGGCTAGTAAATCTAACACAACGAGATTTTCCCCCTGACTTCTTCCTCCCACCAATTCCCTGGTGAGCTGCAGACTCAATTCCCTGGAGTCCCCACTAAAGAAAAAGTCCAACAGGTCTTAAAAAGAAAGCTTTATATAAAAAGAAAGAAAAGGACATAAAAATGGTCTCTCTGTATTAAGGTGACAAATACAGGGTTATTTGCTTAAAAGAAAAAAATGAATAAACAGCCTTATCCAAAAAGAATACAATTTAAACATTCCAGCAACTACACACATGTAAATACAAAAAAAAAAACAATATAAACTTATTGTCTTATTATCTTTGTACTTACAACTTGGAAACAGAAGATTAGAAAGGCAGGAGATAGAAAAATCACTCTCATAAGCGAGACGCCACAGACACAAGACAAAGAACAAAGAACTCACACACAAACTTCCCTCCACCCAGATTTGAAAAAGTCTTGTTTCCTGATTGGTCCTCTGGTCAGGTGTTTTAGGTTACTGGTGTTACCCCTTTATAGGTAAAAGAACATTAACCCTTAGCTATCTGTTTATGACAAGGGGGCTCAGCCTCCCCAAACCTTGCACTGCCAAGGGGACAGTGGGGCCCATGATCAGGGGCCCTGGCCAAGTTAGGTCCCCCTGGAAAAGTCTCCCCTATGTCAGTTCCAGGGCTGGAGGAGCTCCCACTCCCTGCTACAGCCCGGGGGCTGCAGCAGGGGCACAGAGCTTCTCTGGTCTCAGGGCCACAGCGGGGCAGGGGTAAAGGAGTGATAGGGTGGGGCTGGTGGGGGAAGGGGTGGAACAGAAGTGACAGTGGATGGGGCCATGGGTGGAAGGGGGTAGAGCCACAGACAGAAGGTAGGGGCATGGTTCTGGTGCTGGGGCCCCCACACTTGTTCTTCCTTTCCCGGGGGTTTGGCATCACTAGCCCCGGCTTAGCGAGTAGGGTTCAGTGGTCCCCATAATGTGGGGTGCGACTCCTAGGGGGACACAGAGGAACATTCATGGGGGCACCTCAGGACCTGAGCCAGCCCACATATAGGGCAGGGAGGGAACACCACTCTGCCACAGCTCTTCCCCAACCCCACCCTCAGCCTGAGACTCTGGCTCCCAGCCCGGTGTCAACACCTTTACCCCTGTCCGCACCCCTCTCCCCAGCAAGCAACAGCCCCACTCCTCCCAGCCCCAGTTCTTGACCGTGGCTTCCGAGGGGCCACAGCCATGGCTAAGAGGGCACAATGTGAAATGTTTGGGGACCACTGGTTTAGGGTGACGTCCTCAATCACTTCTCTGCAGTCCAATAAAATCTATTCCTCACTCACCTACCCCTCCATCAGGATGGACTAGGTATGTTCTGCTGCCCTTCACTCATACAGGAAGGAGAATAACATTTCATTCCACTCAATCCTAAAGTGATTTGTAACCCAAGACCATCCCAAACTAGTCATTTTGGGGAAGCGGCCCCATCATGCTGTATAGCTAGGCAGAGTAGGTGTGACTATGCAAACACGGTCTGTTCCTGAAGTCTTTCCCCAGCTCCTCACTAGGTGAGAGAGGGGAGCTCATTCAGACCCTGCTTACGCTTAGTATTTAAAAACTCATTAGTGTACCTATCTCTGCCGGCCTTAGATTTCTCCTCCTGTCCGTTTTTTTGACAGCTCATCTGAGGTGACCGAGTGGTTAAGGTGATGGACTCCCAGCCCATTATGCTCTGCCTGCATGGGTTCAAATCCCATTCTCATTAGAGGCATTTAGTCTTCACCCTCCTTTATAGACAACCATCTCCCCCTTTGGTACAATAACAGATCAAACAATGTTGCTTGTGTTACCCAAAATTGGGTCAGTTAGTAAGTTTAGAGAGGACTAATAATGCCCCTCCCCCCCAGAGTTTGGCAGAAAGCAGCACATTTATTAGCTTGATAGCTAAGCTCAAAAGAAGGGATGGGGGAGGGTGTCACACTCATACTCACGCTCCCAGGACAGGCCAGGCAGTGGAGATGTCAGGATCCTTTAAGGTAAGTGTCCCACAGCGCAGCGATGGATGGTGCGATGAAGATCAGTCTCCCTGAGGTGCAATAGAATGTAACACAGCGAACCACTGGCCAGATGGGCCGGGTGAAGGGCATTCACTGGAGGTACAAAGGAGAGTGGGAAAGCCACTTCATAGGCATTCAAAGACGGAAAGGACACAAGCTGGGGGAGTTTAACAGACCTTTTGAGCATACAGGTTATACAGAGCATACAGATCACTGCTGCTCCTACAACATGATAAGTTCTCAAGCAGCATGTTTCTTACTTTGCCCATCTGTCAATTTTGATGATTATGGATGGAAATATTTTGCCATTGGGTTGTGTTTACACAGAAATTGACATTTACCAACAAATACGCAATTCTTCCAAGCCTGCCTAGTCTGCAGTTGATGGGTTTAGAGGGACACATTCACTCTTCCAGGTCCCCATGCCAGGCCTCTGCTCTCCAGGTTGTCAACTTCCCGCACTGCTGGGATCCTTCCTTCATCTCCCCCCAAACCACTGCCCCACCCGCACTTCTGGGGTCCCCTCCCTACACTGTCTAACTCCACTGCTGGCAGGATCCCTTCCTGTTCCTTTCATTTCCTGCCTCCACTCTGGGCAAAAGCTCTGTACTCTTCCCACACCAGAAGTTGAACCCAGGTCACCTGGGTGAAAACCAGGAATCCTGACCACTAGCCCTTATGGGACTATTGTTGCATCTGACGAAGTGGGTATTCACCCACGACAGCTCATGCTCCAATACATCTGTTAGTCTATAAGGTGCCACCGGATTCTTGGCTGCTATTATTACTACAACTCAGGCCTTGGCTACACTGGAGAGTTACAGTGCAGGTGGTGGCTTTACAGCGCTGTAACTTACTCCCCGTCCACACTGGAAAGGCACATACAGCGCTGTATCTCCCTGGCTACAGTGCTGCATGTGCTCCACCTCAACGAGAGGAATAAAGAGAACAGAGCTGGTGATGCAGAGCTGGGGTGCCAGTGTAAACAGTGATTAATCTTACTACGCTGTCACTGACCTCCAGAACCTTCCCATAATGCTTTTAAGTAGAGATAACGCTCTTTGTTTTGCTGTGATGCCTCTGTTTGTTTTGCTGTGAGCTCAAGGCTCCCGGAGCTGCTTATCTAAAAACCAAACACAGTTACTGTTTGCAGTGAATGAGCAGAGGCAGGGGGATCCCTTTGGAACACCCACAGCTGGTGTTTGCTTGAGGAGAGAAGCAGCCGGGTGGGCACGGGGGGGGAGTCTGTTTTGGATCAGCGGCTTATCTGGTCTGTGACGAAAAAAACAAAGGCGGCTATTTGCATTTAGTGAATGAGAGAGGGGTGGGGGAGAAGGCTTGAACTTGCCAGGCAGGGAGCTGACACAGTGTCAGCTCCAAAAACCTACTTGCTCTGTCTCCCCCACACTCCGTGTCACACTCCACCCCACCCTGCTCTTTTGAAAAGCACATTGCAGCCACTTGAATGCTGGGATAGCTGCCCATAATGCACCACTTCCAACAGCGCTGCAAATGTGGCCATGACAGAGTGCTGGTAGCTGTCAGTGTGTCCACACTGCAGCGCTTTCCCTAAACAGCTGTAGGAAGACAGCTTTAACTCCCAGCGCTGTACAGCTGCAAGTGTAGCCAAACTCTCTCTAAGCCGACCCCTTATGAGAACAGCAGGGACTAGCATGACTAGATGTCCCGATTTTTGGGTCTTTTTCTTATATAGGTGCCTATTAACCCCACCCCCGTCCCAATTTTTCACATTTGCTGTCGGATCACCCTAGCAGGGGTTGCACACAGGGCTGCATTAACCTTCAGGTGCTAAGGTTTCCCTCTCTGCATTCCCAGAGCCTGTGATCAGGAAACAGACATCAGGGCTCCCAGGTGCTGCACAGCCCATGACTGAGATCAGACCCCATATTATGCAAGGTGCTGTACAAACCCTGGCCAACACTGAGACACCCAGGGAGTTCCCCTCAATTTCCCTGGGCCTCTGCTGCCCAATTTCTTCTGAATCCCTCTGGCTCACCCCCCCCCCACAAAAAAACCCACGTTTCCAAACAGTCCTTCTTTCCTTGCCCCCTGATTCTGGTTTCACACCCTGGGACCATCTCCTCTCTTTGTCTCTCCCCCTCCAGGTGAAGCAGAGATGGAGGCAACTTCAGCCACTGGAGTCAGCCTCAGCGAGCACTGCAGCCGGCCCCGGGGGAGGAGGAGTGTTTGCAGACACAGGAAGGGAGCAGGGGGTCCTGGGAAGAAGGCTTCACGAGAACAAAGCTCAAAGACCAAACATTGGGAAATTCCAGGGGGCGGGGCTCTGGCTCAGCTCGGGGGCGGGGCAGCTCCTGGGGTGGGGCTCTGGCTCAGATCAGGGGCGGGGCAGCTCCTGGGGGCGGGGCTATGGCACAACCCGGAGGCGCGGCAGCTCCTGGGGGCGGGGCTCTGGCTCAGCTCAGGGGTGTGGCTCTGGCACATTGTGACGGAGCCCGGGCTGAGGAGCTGCTCCCTGGTTCTCCACGTGCTTCCAGCAGAGCTGGAGCTGCCCGAGCCGGAGCGGAGCCGCTGTTCTCAGCTGCAGCCGGGATCTGCCCCCGGCCCCACTGGGATCCAGGTGGGGACAGAGACTGGGGTCCGGGGGTTCCCCTTGGTGTGGCTGGCGGGGGCGGGAGGGGAGAAGCCGGAGCTGCAGGTAGGGGAAGGGCAGTGGGACATTGTGACCCAGAGCCCCCGAGGAGTGAGAGGCGCTGGGGGGGCGGGAAAGTGACTCTGCCCCAGGGAGCCTGGGAGAAACCTTGGAGCCGCCTCGGCCCCAGTGGAGCTGCAGGAGGATCCGCCCGCCTCGCTGGGATTGGGGGGCCGGAGCCCGGCCATCGTGTGGGGGGGAGGGGCGGACCCCGGGCCCGGCCCAGGGGGGGCGGAGCCTGGTGCAGAGCCCGAGGCCCGGCGAGGGGGCGGAGCCTGGGGCCCGGCGGGTGGGGGGCGGTGTATTAAATCACTCCCCATAGCAATGTGCTACTCCTGGGCACTGCGCATGCCCAGTAACAGCCGCTGAAGCCGCTGCCCTTCCCCCTGCCCGGACCAGCCGTAACGTTCCGCCGGGCGCTGGGGGCGTGGCTGGAGCGGGGCAAGGGAGTAACAGGGAGCGTGGAGGGGGGCAGGCGCTGAGCAGGAAATTGATGGGCTGTGGGGGGTCAGGCAGCTGGAGGCAGGGTTCCGAGGGGGCTAAATGGCACAATCCGGGCTGGGGGGAGGAGCAGGAGTTGAGCTCAGGGGGAAGCGCTGGCAGAGCCCCCCCCTTTGGTGTGAGGGCGGAGGTGTTGGGGCGGGGAGGAGAAGCCGGAGTTGCAGGGAGGGGGAGGTCACTGGGGTGCGGGGTAAGAACTGTCTCTGGGCAGCCAGGACTTTCCCGGGGTGCGGGGGAGATGAGTTAACTGGATCCTGTCCCTGTTTTTGCCACTTCCTCCCACACACACATTCTCTCAAGATTTCCCCTTTTCTCTCTCATTATCACACGTGGCTATAAAATCCAGGGAGATTCTCCTCCCCTCCCCTCAATGATCAGCTCTCTAATTGCCTCTGATTTTCCCTTTTCTCTCCATACTTCTCAAATGTCAATTTAAAATCTCTCCGATGGGGGGTGGATTTTCCCACCCATTTTACCTGCAGCGATTTGCCCTTGTTTAGGTGGGAAATTGTTGCCCTGGGTCATTCCCCAGAACATGGCTCCCACTGGAGTTGGGATGGGATGGGATGAGGTGCCCGTTCTCTGCCAGGGCAGGGAAGGGAGGAGTACATCCGCCATGGAGACTGCCCAGACCCCATTTCCCAATCCCCCTGCTGCCCCCTTCCATTGTCCAGAGAGCCTTCCAGCTCCCGCCCCCCCCTTAAATCAGCTCCTCAAAGGGCTCTGAGCTGCTCACGTGAATGGTTGCCGGGGACCATCACATTCTGTTCATGTATTGGACAGTCATATAAAATCCAATCCAACAGTCCCCCTTTTCCACTAGTTATTTAATAGCAACATCAAATCCCCTCCGTTCTTGGTGGTTTTCTCTCATGTTATCAAATGTCTTTTGTGACAGGTTCTCTCTGCGTGTCTCAAAGATTGATATAAAATACCCCAGTAGTAATAAGCTCGATAGTATTCATCACCATGCAATTTTGACAGGTTTCCACGCCCCTTTTAGGGCTTTTGTCCCGCCTTCCCACCCCCCGTTTTGGTTGGCGCTGTCGGCCATTTTGAAAAAATGTGTGTGTGTGTTTGACTAGGGGAAGTGTATTTAATATCAGGGTGGATTAAGAGAAAAGTTAAATAATATTGAAGACTAGGTTTATAAAGGGTATTTACTACGGCAAAACCTGTTTGTTAAGCACCGAATAAAAAAGCATTGAATGTATTCAATACCAATGTAGGTTAAGAAAAAAACATTATAAACTAAGTTTAAAAGGATAATTAAGTGAAGCAAAACCTGTTTTGTAAGGACATAAGCAAAAACTATAAGGAAATACTTAAAAAGTAGGTTTAAAAAAATTAACCAAGGCAAAGCCTGTTTGGGGTGCCCTGGGTAAAAAAGGGATTGAAACTTTTGACTGCCAACATAGGTTATAAAAAGCTTTTTAATATTATTAAGTAATATTAAAAACAATACAGCTAGGTTTAAAAGGGGAATTGACTGAAGCAAAACCTGTTAAGTAAGCACATGGCCAAAAACTATAAAGGGGTCCTAAGAAAAAGGCTTTTAAAAACATTAAAAACTAGGTTTAAAAGAAAATGTACTAAGGCAGTGTAATAAAAGTGAAACAAACGTATTAAAACTAGTCAAAACCAATGTAGGTTAAGAAAAAACGAGGTTTAAAAGGAAAATTGACAAAGAGAAAGCCTGTTTTGTAAGCACAGGGTAAAAACTCTATAAAAAAGTGGCTAAGAAAAATACAATAAAGCTCAGGGTAAAATTAAAAAATGTTTACCTTTGCAGTCTTTTTGTAAAACGAGGCAGCTTTTCTGGTTTAACCCTAGTAAATAAAACACATTAAAACTAGTGAATGCCAATGCAGGTTAAGAAAAAACGAGTTTTAAAAGGAAAATTGACCAAGGGAAAGCCTGTTTGGTAAGCCCGGGGTAAAAAAGCATTCAATATCAGTGTAGATTAATTAAAAAGAGCAAAGATAGAGAGCACGCGGCGGAATCAGAATGAGACAGAGAGAGAAGCAGGCAGAGTCTGTTTAGTAAGCACAGGGTAAAAAAGCATTCAGAATCAGGGCGGGTTACAAGACAAGAAAAGCGAGGAGAGAGTCCGCTTTGGAAAGAGCAACGATAGAGAGCACAGGGTAGGATTAAAGAGAAAGAGAGAGAATTGTTACCTTTGCCCGTCTTTCTGTAGAATGAGGGAGATTTCCTGCTTCTGACACTCTCCAGCTTGTTATCACCGCTTTTGGATCGGCCCAATCAGAGGTGGTTTTACAACAGCGTCATAGAATTCATTTTCCTGAACCAACCAATCCTAGTGTTTCAAGAGTTTAAGCAAGAGCCAGCCCCCTCCTTTCCCCCTCCCCTTCTCTCTCCCCCCGCCCTTTTAACTGTTTTTTTTCTTATCTAAAGAAACAGACCCCTAGCATTTTCCCACCATGTAGCCCTTTTACAAAGAGTTTTTATAAAAGTTAAAACCATAAGCTTTTACTAATACACCATTTTTAACACATGTTAAAATTACCTTAAGTTTTGCAAAGGAATAAAAAAAACACCCCCTTTGTATGTGTTGTAATAAAAAGTATGCAGAAGCACCCTAGGTTTTTTAGTAACAGGCGGTATATATATTTTTTATTTTGTAAACCATTAAATTAGGAAGACAAAGAAGCAATGCGCCTGTTAGCAAAGCAGCCTCTGTGAGTTAGTGAATCAGAGATAAGAAGGCTGCTTCTTTTTCGTGCTTTTTAACAAACAGAAGTTACAATTACATTAAGTTTTGCAAAAGGATAAGGACTCGAAAAAACAATTTTTTGTATGTGTTGTAATAAAAAATTATACAGAAGCACCCTAGGTTTTTTAGTAACAGGCGGTTTATATATCCCTTATTTTGTAAACCAGTAAATTAAAAAGACAAAGAAGCAAAGCGCCTGTTAGCTAAGCAGTATTTGTGAGTTAGTGGATTAGAGAAAAGATTGCTTTTTTTACTATTTAACAAATAAAAGTGAAAAGGAAACCTGCAGACCCATAGCCTTTGTTTAGGCACAGGTGTTTTAATAACAGGTAAGTGTGCAAAAACAGTTTAGGGCTATAAAACTAACGTGTTGTAACAAAAAAAGGTTTGTTTTTTTTAATTTTAGGCTAATGCAAACCATTTTAAAGTAAAAACAGCAGGCTTTTGCAGCAGAGCGGCTGTCAGCAAAAGCAGCCTCTGTAAGTCAGTAAATTAAAAATAAAAAGAACAAAACATAAGAAGGTCTTCTTTTAAAGCAAAAACTAGCCAGATCAGGTATTAAAAAGCATACTAACTTACTTACTATTAAAACTAAGCTTTTTAACCATTAAAGTTTAAAAGCTAAAGTGTGTAGCCAAAAACCTTCCCGCCTTTTTTAAAAAACCGACTAAGACAACCACCCCCCCCTTCCCCCTCCCCCCTCCCCCCCTCCTCCCGCCCTTATCTAAACAGCCAGAGCCTTCGGCTTTTTTTTTAACCCTGTAACAAAAGCTAATTACCGTTTTAAAATGTGTTTTTAAAGTAATACCTAATTTTTTAACTTACTAACAATGTAAAATAAGTTTTGTAAAAGTTTAACGTGGTTTATTTTTAAGTTAGCACATTTTAAAGTAAAAACAGCAGGCTTTTGCAGCAGAGCGGCTGTCAGCAAAAACAGCCTCTGTAAGTCAGTAAATTAAAAATAAAAAGAACAAAACATAAGAAGGTCTTCTTTTAAAGCAAAAACTAGCCAGATCAGGTATTAAAAAGCATACTAACTTACTTACTATTAAAACTAAGCTTTTTAACCATTAAAGTTTAAAAGCTAAAGTGTGTAGCCAAAAACCTTCCCGCCTTTTTTAAAAAACCGACTAAGACAACCACCCCCCCCTTCCCCCTCCCCCCTCCCCCCCCTCCTCCCGCCCTTATCTAAACAGCCAGAGCCTTCGGCTTTTTTTTTAACCCTGTAACAAAAGCTAATTACCGTTTTAAAATGTGTTTTTAAAGTAATACCTAATTTTTTAACTTACTAACAATGTAAAATAAGTTTTGTAAAAGTTTAACGTGGTTTATTTTTAAGTTAGCACATTTTAAAGTAAAAACAGCAGGCTTTTGCAGCAGAGCGGCTGTCAGCAAAAACAGCCTCTGTAAGTCAGTAAATTAAAAATAAAAAGAACAAAACATAAGAAGGTCTTCTTTTAAAGCAAAAACTAGCCAGATCAGGTATTAAAAAGCATACTAACTTACTTACTATTAAAACTAAGCTTTTTAACCATTAAAGTTTAAAAGCTAAAGTGTGTAGCCAAAAACCTTCCCGCCTTTTTTAAAAAACCGACTAAGACAACCACTCCCCCCCTCCCTCCGCCCTTATCTAAACAGCCAGAGCCTTCGGCTTTTTTTTTTAACCCTGTAACAAAAGCTATATTCCGTTTTAAAATGTGTTTTTAAAGTAATACCTAATTTTTTAACTTACTAACAATGTAAAATAAGTTTTGTAAAAGTTCAAGGTGGTTTATTTTTAAATTAGCAGTTTTGTTTTAAAAACCAAGGCCATATAACAAATTTAAAAAATACAGGTTGCAGTTTTTAAAAACTTTTTGGTTACAAAGCTGTAAATAGGTATATTACCATTTACAAAGGCTTTTTATTAACTGTTTAAACACATTTACTATAAAAAACAACATTGTTAGCCATTAAAGCTAAAGTATTTGGCGCCCCCCAAAACTGCACCCGCCTTTTTTCCTAGAAAAGTGCCCTTTACACACCCTGTTTTTTTTAAAGAATTTTGGGTGTGGGGGGCAAAACCTTTTTTTTTTAAAAAAGCAGGTTTAAACCTATAAATAGGGGAACAAAAAACTAAACAAGGCTGTTAAAGAAATATTGCTAATACAAGACTTCTACCGTTATGGGAAGCAACAACATGGTAAGAAACCTTACTATAATTTGTATGGGCCGCCAAGATATTATAACAGCGTTATGCTTAGTTAAAAGCCAACATTTTTTCTTTTGAATAGGACGAGAACTTTTTTCTTGACATTCCAGATGCCGCGCTAGAAGCTTTAAATTTTGGTAAGCCAATTAATATGCTACACAAGTATAATTTATTTTTAAGAAAAAAAGGTTTTAAAAAATTTTATTTTTTTAATTTAGAACAAGATGGAAGTCAAAACCACCCAATAGGTTTTCCTGAAATTACAGAGGAAGGTGTGAACTGTTTTTTAAATATGTGGTTTTTTAAAAATTGACGTTGGAAATAGTGTGCATTTTAGGGGTTTGTTTGTTATTGTTAGGAAAAAAAACTTTTAAAGGTTTTACTGTACAAAAGCTGCCGTTGTACAGCCCCAAAGGGGGGGGGGTAAACTAAAAGAGCGCTTTATTTTGTACATTATACTTAAACGCGGTTTTTAGCCCCCTTATTGCAAAAACGTTTTTAAAATATATATATTTGGGGGACATGTTTGTTGTTAGTAAAAAAACAAACAAACCCCGTGCTAAAAAACATTTTTATGTGTATCGGCAGACTTATCAAGCGTTATTCCTCAAGAAGAAATGTTGAAGGGAAGAGCGCTTAAAGGGGCCAAGAAATTTCCCTCTGAGGCAGCTGCAGTTGGAAGCAAGGGTATTAAGCACACCGATTTTGAACAGCCCTGCACGTCCAAATCCCTCATTGCCCAAAACCCGCAACCTTTAAAGAGGGGCAAAAAATTTCCCTCTGAGGCAGCTGCAGTCGGAAGCAAGGGTATTAAGCACACCGATTTTGAACAGCCCTGTACGTCTAAATCCCTTATTGAACAAAACCAGCCGGCATTAAAAAAGGCCAAAAAGTCTACCTCTAAAACAGCATCCGTTTTCAGGGCGGGGGGAAAGGGGCTCAGACCCCCCGCTTTTGAACCGCCCAAAGCTACCTCTACAACTTTCAAAAACCATGGTAAGCGAGGCAGAGGCGGTAAAGCCCCTCGTTTTCAACAGACCTATGCCTCCCCGACCCAATCAGCTTTAAAAATAAACAACTCTGTAGAAGGAACCGTGTCTAGGGGTGGGTTCGAGCAGGGTGAAGAAGTTAACCCCCAAGCTTTCGGAACCCGCAAAACCCCTGCTACAAATAACAATCTTCCTGTGGGGCTGGCCGCATCAGTTGCTGCTTGTAACGAGCTGTTTAGTGTTTGTTCATCTTTAAAGCGTTTAATAGATAAAAAGTTTTCAAAGCTAATTCTTGAGGTATTTCAAAAACAAAATTTTCCAGAAGAAAGGGTTGTTTTAGACCAAAAAATAGCAGACACCCGGGCACTAATTGAAAAGGTCGAAAGCGCGTTAAAGGGGGAAGGAAGAGGGTGACTACACATGAAACCTAAAAATGTAAAAAGGGGTTGGAAAAAAAAATGGAAAAAATCTAAAATGTTAAGAAGGCTTTTGGCAAAAAGAATAAAAAAAGCCAAAGCTATTTTAAAAAAACAACCCCCCAACCAAGAAAGGGAAATAGACCCTCCCACCCCTTCTTCTTCTTCTGAAGGTCCAGATTCCCCCGCTCCTGATACACCACCACAGGTGTATTTGGAGCGTGTAAGACACTGGATAAGACCCCGAAGAGAGTTTAACGCATATGAATATTTTCAGGAATTTCGTTTTGCTAATTTGGACAGAGTAACGGGGTTCACAGAAGCCATGGCGGCCATCGACATTGCTATTCAAAATTTGCTAGATGATATTAATAATCAGGTGGGTCCTGAAGATTTTGTACAGCTACGCTTAGATGCCCCGGGGCTAAATCACCCGCTCTTTTCTTTACGGAGGCCTTGGGAAAATTTAAACGCCATAGATTTTTTAAATAACATCGTTAATGTGTTGCAAAGTAATGCAGAGATTGTGGGGTCCGGAACTTTACGCCTGGTTGTTACAATTATTAGAAACAGGCTTGGTGGAGTTGGGTCTGTAAGACCCCTAAAAACTATTACGTACAGTAAAATTATTGAAAAAAAAAGAAAACATTTAATTGATTTAAATAATCAGGGTAACAACTTATGTTTTGCCGGTAGCGTGCTGGGTCTTTTATCAGATAAAAAACTTACAGATGCCCAATTGTTAGAGGGGGCCAAACACCTTCATCAGGAGTTGGGGTTTTCGGACCAAAAAATGATTAGCTTGACAGACGTGAGCTCTTTCGAAGAGCGCTTGGGGGTAGCTATTACCGTTTTGTATTATGAAAATGGAAATGGTGTTTTTTTACAACTGGGGGTGTACAGCGTTTCCAAACTGTTTTTGTTTTGTTACATAACAAACATTTTTACGGTATTTTAAATATTAAAGCCTTTATAGGCGCCCCGTATTTGTGCAACTACTGTTACGCTCCCTATAGCCACAAACACCAGCACGCCTGTAAAAACCACTGCCGTACGTGTAATAGCGCCGAGTGCCTCGAAGTGGCCGGTGAAAAAAAAAGATGCCCCAGCTGTAAGCTGTTTTGCAGGTCTGACGACTGTTTAGAAAGGCACAGCGCTTTGGCTACCAGCGGTAAAGTTGATTGTAAAAACAGAATTTTTTGCGATAAATGCGGCTTCTACACGGTTAAAAATCACCAGTGTAGAAGCAAAAAGTGTCCCCAGTGCCATCAAAAAACAGACAACATAGAGGGTCACGAGTGTTATATGCGTAATATTTGGTCTCCAGAAGAGGGAAAGGATTATGTGTTTTATGATTTTGAATGTATGCAGGAAACGGGGGTACACGTGCCAAATTATATTTATGCTTTGCATTTAAATAAAAAAACTAGCTGGGAATTTAAGGGGGAAGAATGCATTAGCGAGTTTGTTTTAACCTTTATAGACAAGCGCTTTAAGGGATACACTTTTATTGCTCATAACGCTAAAGGTTACGATAGTTATTTTATTCTAAGGCAGTTAATTAAAGAAAAAATGGCTGTTAGCACCGTAACGCAAGGGGGAAAACTTATTTGCGTGACGGTGGTAAACTTAGCCATTAAATTTATAGATTTTTTAAATTTTCTCCCCATGAAAATTAGCAAGTTACCCAAAGCTATGGGGTTTGAGGAAGCGAAGGGGTACTTTCCACACTTTTTTAACACCGTTAAAAATCAAAACTATGTGGGACCTATGCCCGAAATAGAGTACTTTGGAGTAGACTACATGATGCCTGAAGAAAAAAAAGAATTTTTAAACTGGTACCAGCACAATCGCCAAAACAGCTTTGATCTTCAAAAAGAACTACGCTATTATTGTCAAAAAGATGTTGAAATTTTGCGAGAGGCTTGCGACCGGTTCAGAAACGAAGTTATAAAAATGACCGAAAAGCAAATTGTTAAAAACCCCGGAAAGGATAATGAGGAAGTGGTTACTAAGTGTATAGATCCCTTTCAGCACCTCACATTGGCCTCGATTTGCATGGCCATGTACCGGTTTAATTTTTTAAAGCCGCAAACCATAGCGCTTTTGCCGTTAGACAATTACCACAAACAGCAGAAGAGATATTCCACGCCGGCCATTCAGTGGTTGATGTACGTAGCCCACACTGAAAATATTTACATTCAACACGCTTTGCAGGGTGGCGAGTTTAAAACTGGGTCCTATTTTTTGGACGGTTACGCCATTATAGCTGGTAAACCCACGGCCTTTGAATTTAACGGGTGTTTTTTTCACGGGTGCCCCATTTGCTATTGCGAAAATGATTACAACCCGTTGCTTAAGGCAACCTACGGACAGCTGTACAACCGAACCATTATTAAGGCTGAATTTTTAAAAAGCCAGGGGTTTGAGGTAAGGACCGTGTGGGAACACGAGTGGCAGGCCATGCTAGCAAACGATAACCGGGTGGAAAATTTTTTACGAGAAAAAAAGCTGCCACAGCCTCTGGTTCCTAGAGACGCCCTTTACGGTGGTAGAACAAACGCCATTTGCCTTTATTACAAACCGCAGCCCGGGGAGCAGGTTCATTACTACGATTTTACCAGCCTCTACCCATTTGTTAACAAAACTAAACAGTACCCGGTGGGACATCCCGTTATTGTGTATGAGGGTTTTGGGGATATCGGCCAGTACTTTGGCATAGCCAAGGTTAAAGTGTACCCTCCAAGAGGTTTGTATTTTCCCGTGTTACCATACAGGGTTGATGGTAAACTAATGTTTCCCCTGTGCGCCCTTTGTGCAGAAACAAAACAAAAGGATCCCTGCGGGCACAGTCAGGAGGAGAGGGCTTTAACAGGGACTTGGTGCACAATAGAGTTGGTGGAGGCTTTAAACAAAGGGTACAAAATCGCTGAAATTTATGAAGTCTGGCATTTTAACCGCTCTTCAGATGCCCTGTTTTCAGACTATATTAAAACACACCTAAGACAAAAACAAGAGGCCTCGGGGTTTCCTCACTGGTGTACGGACAAGCTTAAAAAAGAACAGTACGTTAAAGAGTACCGTGAAAAAGAAGGTGTGTGTCTGCGTCTAAACAAAATTAATGTAAACCCCGCCAAAAGACAAATTTCAAAGCTGTTTTTAAATTCCTTGTGGGGAAAATTTGGTCAGCGAACAAATTTGACTAACACTAGTATAGTAACGGACCCGGACGAGCTCTTTAAGTACGTTTTTGTACCTTATTACGATGTGTCATCGTGCGAGTTTATCGATGATGATACAGCCGTAGTGTCTTGGAAGTACGCAAAAGAACACTGCACCCATTCCAGCAACACTAACGTGTTTATAGCGTGCTTTACCACCGCTTATGCTCGGTTAGAGCTCTACCGCTTGTTAGATCGTTTACAGCACCGGTGTCTTTATCATGATACGGATTCTGTAATTTTTGTAAGTAAAGAAGGGGAGTGGAATCCCCCCCTAGGGGATTATTTAGGAGATTTAACTAGCGAAATACCCCCAGATGAACACATTGTGGAGTTTGTGTCCGCGGGACCTAAAACATACGGGTACAAACTGTCCAGCGGTAAAACCTGTATGAAATTAAAAGGAATCACACTTAACTCAGGAAACAGTGAAAAAATTAATTTTGAAAGCTTAAAAGAACTCGTCTGGGATTACCCCGCGGGAGAGGACCCAAAAGAAATCGTAATACAGCAGCCAGGAATCGTAAGGGTAAAAAAACACTGGTTAATAGAAACAAGAACTCTAAAAAAAACCCAAAAAGTCATTTACGACAAAAGAGCCCTCGAGGAGGCTTTTAAAACTTTGCCGTACGGGTATTAATTATTATGAAAAACCACGTTCAGTTTGTTCATCCCTTTTCCTGTTTGCTTTGTGGGCCCTCAAATTCTGGAAAATCATATTTTATAAAACAGTTGTTAGAAAATGGTCATAAACTGTTATCATGTATGCCTGAAAATATTGTGTGGTGTTATAGCTGTTGGCAACCGCTGTATACAGAGTTGCTGCAAAAATTTTCATGTATTACATTTTTGGAAGGTTTACCTAATACTTTTAATGATGAACATTTATTTCCTAGTAATAAAGTGAATATGGTTATTATAGATGATCTAATGGAGTCTGCTTCTGACAGTGGTGAAATTGAAAAAACCTTTACAAAATACGTACACCACAAAAACTTAAGTATTATGTACATTGTGCAAAATATGTTTTGTCAGGGAAAAAAAAGCCGTACAATTAATTTAAATACTAAATATATGGTTCTTTTTAAAAACCCCCGCGATAAACTACAAGTCACCACTTTGGCCCGGCAAATGTACCCTGGTAAAACACAATTTTTTTTGGAGGCTTTTGAGGACGCTACCAAAAACCCCTACGGGTATCTGCTGGTGGATTTAAATGCTTCAACGCCCGAAAACCTCAGGTTAAGAACAGGTCTTTTCCCCCCAGACTGGCCCTGTGCATACACCTTTAAAAAAACCCATAAAAAATAGTTATTTTTTATTAATCCTCCATTTTAAAAAAAATCACCTCCCGAACAAACATGTCTTACCGTGTGCAAAAAAAACCTGGCTCTTTTAAAATTTCTTATCAAAGCCAAGCCGCCACAAAGAAAGGCTATTCTCTGTACGGCGTCTGACGACCTAGTAGCGGCCATCTCAGAAATAGCGCTTAACACTTTAAAAGGAAACATTCCTTTAAAACCTCGACAAATAAGCATCCTTAAAAAAAACCGAAAAATTATTAAAAAGCTAAGCGATAAAAAGCTATCCCTAAAAAGAAAAAAGGTTATTGTAAAACAAACTGGTGGCTTTATTGGCCCTTTGCTAAGCTTTGCACTCCCCCTGCTGTCAAGCCTTTTAATTAACAGATAATGGAATACGCCGAAAAAATGTACCTTGTTCCTAGCCACCAGTTAGAACAAATAAAGCGGGCTTCTAGCAGTGAAGAAAATATCAGAACCACAACCACTCGCCAGTTGGATTCAGAAATGAAAGACATTCTTCAAAGAACCGGTTTATCCGACTACGAAAAGGCTAAACTCTACGAGGCGGTCCTGCAAAAATACCTGGTATTGGCCAAGCGTGGTGAAATGGAAAAGACTAAAATAAACCTTTTTTTTTCCCCTGAGCAAGAGCAAGAGCAAGAGCAAGAGGAGTTTCAACCTCCTAACGTTCAGGGGGATGTATCGGACTTTGTTATTCAGGAGGTGTTGGAGGGGGTAAATCCTCGCTATAAAAAAAAAGCTGAAATATTGTTAAATAAGCTTAAACAACGTAAAGATGTGTCTTCTTGGGCTGATAATGGCCGTTTTGTGTACCGGGGGAAGGCGATTGAGGGGTCTCACATGCTTGATTTAGTCAGGGGGGTAACCGGCTCTTATTCTTTCGCTAACAAGAGGGCTCCTAAAGGGTGGCATGTTTTTATGAAAGCCTTGGCAGAGCTAAACGTGCCTACGACTGTCGTAGGGCATGTTACCAATAAACAATTTTTAGAGCGTCTAAAAATAGGGCTAAAGCCGGTCAAGGCCACAAGTAACACCGCCTCTTTTAAAAGCGTCCCTGTTAAAAAACGAAAAATTGACTGGTTAACAATGTAAAATAAAAAACGTAAACAAAATTAAAAATTGTGTTTTATTGATGCAGCTCTTTAAACACACGACAAGATAAACACGTTTGAACATGTTGAAACATGCTTAAAACAGGTCTGGGCATGCCGGGTCTTTTTCCTTTTACAAATCGCACCACCAAGCGGTCATTTTCTGCTAAATCATCGGAGTACAATTTTAAAATACAATCAAAAGATAAACCCTTATTACGTTGTTTTAAAAAAAAATACAATGATAACCGCAGGTTACAGCTAGGGGGTCCTGTAGTTGTCTCTGATGAAACACAACCTTATCACAGTTACGGTTTAAAAAAGTCATAATAGACTTAGGGAAAAAGTTACTGTCTGGGGAAAAACCGTAGGAGTCAAAAAACTCGCCGGGCCCCCGTTTTGGTAAATAAAGGGCCAGCCAATGTTCCCTGGGTAACTTATGGGGGTGGGTGTTAACAATAAGCCCCAAAGGTCTTCCGGACACAAAACTTTTCGGAAGCAAATCGCTAGAAAAAACATCTAAAAAAGAAGGGTCCTTTGATAAAATATCTCGTAGCTGCACGGTGTTCATGATTACATATAGTCAAACAGAACGTTTCTTCTATGATTTACTTCGAGCACGTTATCAAAAACCCCATACACTATCATGTTAACCGTAGAGGGCAAAGCCGTTGCAAACCGAATTTCCGCTCTCAGGTTTCCAGTTTTAATTAAAGAATAATGGTCGGCGCACTCCTGATCCGGGGTCAAATCAAAGGCGTACAGCGTATAGCCCTGGGCAAATTCATCGCGGTTAATTAAGAGCGATCGATCTTTTACATATTTTCCAGTAGCCTGCACGAGCTGCATGTACTCCCTCACGCAGTTTCCATTTTCAAAATCGGGTTGTAGGGGTTTTGCTGGCACCTGTTCACCATCCACATACAAGGCCACAAAATTAATGTTATAATGTTTAAAGTTAAAAGGGTTTTTAACGTAGCTGCCGCTGAAGGCATCGTTATCTATAAAACCGATTACTAGCTGCTTGGGTAGCTGCCCCAAAAAAAGGTTTTCCTGGTTACTGACACGACTGCCGGCCGGTATGCTAAACACCTTTATGCTTACCCGGTCTACGGGGTACTTAGCGTTGGCGGTCATTAAAGCTTCAGCGTGCCCCAAACGAACCCCCGGGGTTACTTTTACACGTTTTACAAACAGGGACGCCGAAATAATGTTTACTTTATAATTCTCGTTGGCAGTGCCGCTCATGAGGCAAAAAACATCTTTGCTACGTGTTAGTTTGATTTTTAAATCCACGCCGTTTAGCAGTAGTTTTTCTTGAAAAAACAAATCGCTGTGTAAAGGTCCCAACAAATCCAGTTTCCTGCTGCCGGCCGTTAGTTCGGCCCTGCGTATAAACCCCTCATTGGCCTGGCCGACCAAAAGGGTGCTTTCGTGGCCCCCTGCCGTGTCTTTATAAA
This sequence comes from Gopherus flavomarginatus, assembly GCF_025201925.1. NCBI lineage: Eukaryota > Metazoa > Chordata > Testudines > Testudinidae > Gopherus > Gopherus flavomarginatus. The sequence continues at coordinate 46,849,269 of NC_066624.1, forward strand.
ATCCGCCTGTCGAAAACTGAGTAGCGAGGGTGTCGTGGCTGTAGTTTAAAATTAGCTCTATTAAGGCTCTGTAAGGGTAACAATTGTTGCTCTGGCTAATAAGACGATCGCCTAAAGTAACATCCAGCTGGTTAAAAAGCGTGGCGATGGGGTAGTTTGTTAGGGCCACCCGGGCATCATCATCAATGTCTGATCCGTCTTCTTTTGTCACCTTGCAGCACACGTACAGCAGCGTGTTGTTAAGGTCTAAGTAATGATCCCCATGTCCCGAAATAAAAAATTCAAGAGGGGCGTTTACCGTTAAAGCGGCCAAAGGAGGCACCTCTACATAAAAGCTATTTTCAATACTGGTTTGTGTGGGGGCTATTTGAAATAAATCCAGCTCCGATTTGGTGCATTCGTCAGAGCCACAATGAATAAAAGCCATTTTAAAATATATCCCTTTTATCGCTGGTAGCGCGACGCTTCCTCTTCTTAGGACGCCTTTTTGGTATATGGCTAAGCCCTCTTCTCACAGCTTTTTTTTTTTTTAAGGGTCTAGGTGTACCTTTAAAGGGCTGGCGCAACGCTGCTCTTTTTCTTCTCATTACCACTAAACCGGAACCTTCCTGTGCTCCTATTTTGTTTATAACTGCGCTAGATACGTGGTTTACGACGTCTCTGGTTATATTTTTCGCGGCTGTTTTCATGTGGGGTTTAATAATGTCAAAACCTCTTTTTAAAAGTGGCACGGCTTTTCTAAAAAGGCTGCGAAATATTCCTCCTAAACCTGCCCCGTACATAACGGGTAATCCTTGATATCCTGGTAAGCCATAGCCAGCCTGGGCCTTGTAGTAGTTTCTATACAAAAAGGGGTCCCCGTAGTTTTTCATAGTTACCATTCTTCAGCTTTTTTGGGACGCAAATGTAGTTTAACAATTACCTTTCCAAAACTAAATGAAACGTGTTTATTTTGATCCGTTTTTATTTCAATAGTAATGGTTCCGATGTGCTGCTTACTTACGGGGACGTAATGCGGTTTGTCATACGTTATTGTAACAAATTCGTTGTTGCTACCGCGGATGGGAACGCAGCGCAACAGCGGCACATAGTAGTCCCCCACTAACTGATGTTCCACTATGTCGGTGTACACGTATAAAGAGTTAAAACCCCCCGTAATGTCTGCGGGGTACGGTGCAATCCTACACGGATGATTTGAAAGCATTCCCAGTATTGTTGCCAATTTACCACCTGTGGAAAAAAAAGTACTTTCCATCGTTTGGTTTTAGCTGAACCCTTCTAGTCACAGGGTTGTAAATAACGTAGGCATTTGGTTTTTCGGCATCTTTGTCTATATTCTTGTTGATGACTTCTATTAAATGGTGAATGCTCGAATAATAGCCGGCATCCATGTAGTAGGTTCGAATTTTTTTTTCCGATGCTAACGTAAATGCTGTATCGAAAAGAAGCGTGTTCCAAGAGTGACAATAATGAATTTCCAATAAAGCGACATCCCACCGCCCTATTAAATTTAAAGGCTTGGCTAGTTGTATTGTAAAATTGGAACTAGTATTTTGAGGAAAAGCCCCCGCTGAGGCGTTGCTTGGTAATGTCATATAAAAACTTTGTTCAGTCATTTTTTTATTAAAGGTCCTGCACTTGAGACGCTTTAACCCAACTATTAAATTTTTTAGGCCAACCTTTCCATTTTACAAAGAAATATTTGTTTCTTCCCCGACCTTTTTTTTTAAAAATTTTTTCTACCTTGTAAACTCGGTCCTGGTTAGGGTTTACTTTTTGTAATTCTTCAGGATAAAAAGACCCCACAACTTCCTCCCCTTCATAATCTTGTAATGCATACACCGGTCTTTGGCCTCTTAATAAAACCCCTGACACGATAAATATTTCATCGGTAAAGGTTTGCTGATAGCCCTTTTCAAAAGTGCCCTTCGTTTTAGATACTCTTACGTGATCCCCTTTTTTAAAAACCACACGTTGCCTCTTTATTTTAAAACTACCCCCGTAGACGGTTTTCCACACGCTTAGCGCATTAGCTTCTGTCACGTCAATTGGGCGCCCTCTAATAGTTCTGTGATAACTTCTGTTGTAACCGTCTATGAAGGCCTGCAGCACATCAATGTAGCGAAAGGTGTTACGGGCGGTAAAATACCTCCACATTTTTTATTTTAAAGTTCTGTTAAACCTCTCCACAATTCCCGCTTTAACTTCGTTATTGGTAACAAAATGGTGTACTCCATATTGCTTAAACAAATTTTTTAAAGCTTTGTTTAAAAACTCTTTTCCTCGGTCTGTTTGTAATTTTTGAGGCACGCGCCCCTTTGAAAAAATAGCTTTAAACGCCTCTGCCACCTCTTTTCCTGTTTTATTTTTTAGGGTTACCGCCCAGGCGTATTTAGACAAAATATCTATCACTGTTAAAATATATTTACGGTTGTCATTGTCTTTAGAATAGGCGGCCATATCAACCAAATCTGCCTGCCATTGTGTATCCACATTAGACACCACTGTTTTATTTCTTTTAAATTTAAGCCTTGCAGGTTTATGTAAAGCGTAAGCATCTTGATCCGTAAGCCAAGCGGAAACCTGCTTTTTGCTTAAGCTTTTACGGTGTCTTTTAGCGGCCTGAAATAAGGGTGTTATGCCCCCAAAACTACCAACTTTTTCGGGTGAGTAATAAATTTTCTTTAGCAGCTTTGCCATGCTTACCCCGTCTTGCTTTAAAACACTGTATACACAAAAGTTTGTTTCTGCTTTTGTTTTTATTTAACACAACAACGTTTATACACATTTAACTTTTAAAGCGGCAGTAAAGTAATACGATACAATTACATACATTTTTAACGGTTAAGCAAAATAATATAAAAACTGTGATACAGTTTCTTTTAACAATGCATTTTTAATTAATATATATTTTTTAAGCCTCTAGGGTCACAACCTTGCATGTAAAAAGTTTTATAATCCATTTGGCGAACCCTGCTACACACCGCTCGGCCAATATAGGGGGCCACCTCTTTTGACAGATCTACCAGCAAGGCCACCGGGTCAGATGATTTTCCAACCTCCCTAATCATTTTAACAACTTTGGTTATAGTTTCAGTGGTTATGTTAAGCTTTTTTAGTTTGTAGCCTTCAGCTATAATTACATTTACCAGCTGGGCCGCGTTCAGTTTAGAAGAAATACGTCTAAGCTGGTAAAATACTTCTGAGCGATCCCAAAAAATACAAGGGTGACTAAAAGGGTTGGACTTATTTACAGCGCAGGCTGCACAGTTTTCCAAAAGTTGTTTTTTTCAAACAGTGGTAAAAGGCTTTTACTACAACAGCTCTAACAATATCAACCATAACTGGATCCTCTTTTTCTTCACCGCTTTTCTGGTCACTCTCTTCACTTTTTACAGACTTTTTTTTAACATCTTGCTTCACACAAAAACAACAGGTACATATTACGGCTGTTCTACTTAGAGACCGCCTCTTTTCATCCTCTGAAGATGTCTGTTAAAAACATTGTAAAAACATATTTTAAGTTTTTTGATGCAAAAATTTTAAAATAAAAAAGCCTAGAGTTTATTTGTGCTACCTCGGTCGTACCCTCGTCTGATTCTGAATTATCATCATCCTCGACTGTCGCACCGTTGAACCCCATATCATCTTCCTGTTATTAAACACAAAACATATAGTTTTATTTTACCACTCTTATATATGTTTATATTTATATATTTTTTAAATTATTTAAGTAATTTTTACCTTGTAGTGTTCTTTGGGTTTTACTATTGACACCTCGTTTGTGTCCTTTGTTTCTGAATCACCTTCGTCAATCATAGTTTCAGCAGCCTATTATTAAACCAACCGTATATTAACGCTTAATTAGTGTCATGCACATATATATATATATATATATATATATATATATATATATATATATATATATATATATATATTTCAAATAAGTTAAGCTGTCTTTACCTCCTCGGGTGTTTCTGTCTCTGCAACTGTTGGCAGTTTGTTACACACCAAAGCAGTAATCTTGTACGGCCCAGGCTTGGTTATCTGTTAAAAATCAAAAGTCATTTTCTAAAAGTGTAAATACAATAATTTTTTATTTTTTTTTTTACAACTAATAAAGCTTATACCGTAACAATATCGCCATCTTTCCACAACTCGGGGTCTATAGGTTGGTTTTCAACATCGCTATCCTGCGGCTGTTCCTCGGTTGCCATGTCCTCATATATAGGCTCTTCTTCCATTCTCCCCTATAAAAAGAAAAAGATTTAACCCTTTATTTTTATAAAACATTTTGTAATTTGTTACAAAAAAAAAGATTTACTTCTGCCTTTAATTCTGTTTTTTCCAAATCTGACAACAAATTTTTTCGCACTTGATTTTTTACAAACGGCTGTGGCTCCTCTTTTTTCAGTTCTCTTTCAGAATAAAACACAGGGCTCGACAACAAGCCTTTCTCGTTGGCAAAACAACTGTAAAGGAGCCTTCTTTTCTGAACACGGTCTGGCGCACCCAGGGGCAATTCCGGCTTCTTGGCTTCTGTAGGTGTTTTGTACAGGGACATGCCTTTGTGTTTAGTTAGTTTCTCTGTGTTGAAAAACCCGCTCGCAAAACCACGTGTTTTTATACACAAAAACACATGCTGATTGGTAGACAATAACCGGTTTTTAAAAGGCTCTTGCTTAAACTCTTGAAACACTAGGATTGGTTGGTTCAGGAAAATGAATTCTATGACGCTGTTGTAAAACCACCTCTGATTGGGCCGATCCAAAAGCGGTGATAACAAGCTGGAGAGTGTCAGAAGCAGGAAATCTCCCTCATTCTACAGAAAGACGGGCAAAGGTAACAATTCTTTCTCTTTCTCTTTAATCCTACCCTGTGCTCTCTATCGTTGCTCTTTCCAAAGCGGACTCTCTCCTCGCTTTTCTTGTCTTGTAACCCGCCCTGATTCTGAATGCTTTTTTACCCTGTGCTTACTAAACAGACTCTGCCTGCTTCTCTCTCTGTCTCATTCTGATTCCGCCGCGTGCTCTCTATCTTTGCTCTTTTTAATTAATCTACACTGATATTGAATGCTTTTTTACCCCGGGCTTACCAAACAGGCTTTCCCTTGGTCAATTTTCCTTTTAAAACTCGTTTTTTCTTAACCTGCATTGGCATTCACTAGTTTTAATGTGTTTTATTTACTAGGGTTTAAACCAGAAAAGCTGCCTCGTTTTACAAAAAGACTGCAAAGGTAAACATTTTTTAATTTTACCCTGAGCTTTATTGTATTTTTCTTAGCCACTTTTTTATAGAGTTTTTACCCTGTGCTTACAAAACAGGCTTTCTCTTTGTCAATTTTCCTTTTAAACCTCGTTTTTTCTTAACCTACATTGGTTTTGACTAGTTTTAATACGTTTGTTTCACTTTTATTACACTGCCTTAGTACATTTTCTTTTAAACCTAGTTTTTAATGTTTTTAAAAGCCTTTTTCTTAGGACCCCTTTATAGTTTTTGGCCATGTGCTTACTTAACAGGTTTTGCTTCAGTCAATTCCCCTTTTAAACCTAGCTGTATTGTTTTTAATATTACTTAATAATATTAAAAAGCTTTTTATAACCTATGTTGGCAGTCAAAAGTTTCAATCCCTTTTTTACCCAGGGCACCCCAAACAGGCTTTGCCTTGGTTAATTTTTTTAAACCTACTTTTTAAGTATTTCCTTATAGTTTTTGCTTATGTCCTTACAAAACAGGTTTTGCTTCACTTAATTATCCTTTTAAACTTAGTTTATAATGTTTTTTTCTTAACCTACATTGGTATTGAATACATTCAATGCTTTTTTATTCGGTGCTTAACAAACAGGTTTTGCCGTAGTAAATACCCTTTATAAACCTAGTCTTCAATATTATTTAACTTTTCTCTTAATCCACCCTGATATTAAATACACTTCCCCTAGTCAAACACACACACACATTTTTTCAAAATGGCCGACAGCGCCAACCAAAACGGGGGGTGGGAAGGCGGGACAAAAGCCCTAAAAGGGGCGTGGAAACCTGTCAAAATTGCATGGTGATGAATACTATCGAGCTTATTACTACTTACCCCAAACATTTGCCCCACTTCTCTCTAGTTGTGTTATTTCTAATTGAATATGATGGGTTGTTTCCCAATGTGCTAAGATGCAGCCGCCTCTGGGGTGGATCCATGGTGGCCATTATTTGCTAGTGACAGCCCGTGGACCTTTCTTGCCCTCCAGGCCTTCCATTCTGCTGTTAAAGAAGCACTCCCCAGGCTTCCTCTGCCTGTGTGCCTGGCCAGCAGGAGGTGGTGGTAACTTTCTAGCCACTTCTCACACTCTGTGAGGTAACACTTGCAGGGGCAGGGAAGGTGTCTGTGTAGGGACATTGCAGCTGAAGGGGCATTGTGGTATGAGGAGGCCTCTGGGCGGCTGGGCAGGGGGTACCCTAGTCAGGTTGGTGGGTTGTGGAGGTTTGCGGTTTTCAGGGGTGGTGGTTCTGATGTGCCCATCCCTGAGGCTATGGGTCCTGGAGGTGGATATCGCTGGGGACCTGGTGGCTGCAGAACAGTGGGGGTGGGTGTCTCTTGGGGAGGCGGGACAGAGGGTTAGAGGGAGCCTGGTCCTGTGCCAGGGGCTCTGTCTGTCCTTCCCCTGCTGGATCCTGGTTTTGTTGCCATGCCCAGTGCACAGAGCTGGGGGAGAGGATCCCTGGCACTAGGTGAGGGCATGCCAGTGAAGCAGAGTGATGGGTCACACTGTAAAGCATCAGGGGGTCACACTGGGCAGAGGAGGGGGTCCCAGGCAAATGTCAGGGTAGATCGTTCTGGAGGGTGGGGAAGTTCCTAGGCAGGCAGTGAGGGACTGAGTTCCCAGTGGGAGGGTCCCTTGAGGGGGTCCCTGGCTGCTGGGGGCTCTTGGTGGGGGGAACCCTTTGGGATTCCCAACCTGGCAATCACGATGTGGTGGGGGTTCTCTGGCCGGTGGGGCTTTGAGGGGTATCTGGAGTCCCTGGCCAGGGACTCTGGGGTCTGCGTCCCAGGAAATATCTGATGGGATCCTGACTGGGGCGTGTCTGGGGCCCCTGGCTTTTGGGTCTGGGCTCTGGGTACTAGGGGGTGTCTGGGGGCTGCTGCTAACCATGATCCTTCTCTCTGGTCAACTTGTGCCAGAGTCCTGACTCCAAGTCACCAGGTCACCAAGTTCATTCCCCAGTCACGTGCTCTGTCACTGGGATAACTTTCTGTCCACGTAGCAAACACTGTTAGTGTGAAATCACAGATTTTGCTTTTCTTCTCTTTTGAAAACTGCAGAAACTTTCGGTTCCATTTGGAAAATTTGTGCCCCCAGTCCTTGTCCTAGATCTGCGGGGGTGAGGGAGGTGGGAAGGGAGTCAGCACTGCCACACGATTGTCTCTTCCACGGCGTTCTGGACTCATTCTTTCTGTAATCTGGTGTCATTGAGACCATTGTTAATCCAGAGTCACTGTATGGAAAGACAAGGAGTGATTCCAGATGGACAGTGGGTCAAATGAGATCAGCCATTCTCCCTGTGAGGAGGGGCTCCCATTAGCTGCTCTCCCCAGAGAGCTAAAGGAGGGAAGCTGCTCAAACGCGCTGTCCCTCTCTGCTCAGGATATTGGGGTTCAGCTTCCTGGGTCAGAGACTGCAGCCTCCATTGTGATCTGGGAGATCAGGCTTGGCAGCTGCTGCTCCCCCAGTGGGGCTCTGTGCTGGGAAGTGACCTTAATTAAAGCTTCTTCTCTGCCCGGCCCAAGGGATGACTTTCTGCAGCTGGTCCTAGCCCCCTAGGGCAGCCCTGGGCCCTGTTACTACTAAATTCTGAGCCAGAGTCTCCAGGTAACTGAAAGACCTCAGGGAATGTCCTAGGGTCTGGCAAGAAAGTGACTGCACAAACAACCCCGCCTCATTTCTCCTCCCACTAGTGGTTGAGAGGAGGAAATCCAGCCATGGGAGAGCAAAGCCCCCAGGAATGGGACTGTCCCAGCCAGAGGGGCAGGGAGGGAGAACAGGGGAAGGAGAGACTGAAAGGGGTAGTGGGAGAAATGAATGTGGGGGAGAGATTTCCAGCTTTCTAGTCCACCCAGACACATGTATTACTGCATCCCTGGGCAGAACCACTTTCCAGTGAACAAAACAAGGATCAGACAGAGCAAAAGCCAGTTCCTGACTCCATATTCCCCCTGCTGGGGTGTGGCTGCAGTGAGGTCAGTGTCTGAGGGAATCCCCCACAGTGACTCCTTTGGTTCTGCTCTTTTCTAGCCTTGTGTTCAGAGAAGAGATGAGGGAAGGGAGAAGGGAGGTTAAAAATGTGTCTGTGGACTTAGCCTGGCAGGAGGGGCCAGGTCTAAATTGTAATAAACAGATTGAGCATTTCCCAGCATGACAGAATCTAGGGTGTCTGCCTGCAGGGAAAGGGCCTGGGGGAATTATGATGTGAAATTAACTAAAACCGGTTCTGAAACGCCCACAACTGCCCTTCTCCCCTAGAAAGGCTGCAGAATGACGTCCATGTTTTGCTCCAGCTCATCACAGCCTGGCGTGGGACAGGGAAGAGAAATTGCTGCAGTGGAGTCAGTCCAGGTAGAGATTATCGGGGGGTTGCTGGTGGGTTCCTACTGGAGGAAAGGGAGAGCAAATACACCAGAGGTGGGAAGGTTTGCAGAGTCTGGTTTGGAGGTTGGAGCGGGGCAGGAAATTCACAGCGTGGGGAAAGGAGGAGGCCATTGTGTGGAAAACCTGCTGGGAGTTATTTAATAAGTGGCCTAGATTCTAGGAACAGACCCAGGAGGTTTGGAGGTGGAAATGCCCTAATTTGTGAAGAAAGAAAATAGCCCACCTACATGGAGCTAGTCAAACTGACCAGACTCCTAGTGCTGGAGCCTGACCTCACTAACCAGCAGCTGCTGTGAGATATGAAGGGGGCACCCATGAGTCAGGCTTATTGGAGCTGCCTCTCCCTTCATATCCCGCTCCTCACAATGAGTAGGGTGTTGGGCGTTCTACCAGCGAGCTCTCCCTGGACCCTGCTGGGGGTTCCATCTCCTGTATCAGTCAGTGGCTAATAGTGGGGTGATGAATCTGCTGGGAGAGACAAGGGGCTCTCTCTTCATCCCCTCACCCTGGTATTTGCTGGATACTCTGAGCAAGGTCGAGGTGGGACTCTCCTGACTACGATCCACCCAGAGCTTCCATTTGATTCACTCCTCTCTGCCACAAATAGTGGGGCTGTGAGTGGGGCAGCAAGTCCTTAGTGTTGGACTCTTGCTCTTTCAGGGGCCGGTGACCTTTGAGGAGGTGGCTGTGTATTTCACCAGGGAAGAGTGGGCTTTGCTGGACCCCGTTCAGAGAGCCCTCTACTGGGATGTCATGCAGGAGAACTATGAGATGGTGGTCTTGCTGGGTAAGGGTTCCTGTCCCTTCTGTTCTTGGAAGGGGAAATGAAGAGTGAAGGTTCATGCCACCCGCACAATGCCATCTGTACCCTGTCCTGTTTCAGCATCACCCCAATAGGCCAGTGACACACATACTACCGGAGACCCTCCTCTGCTGCAGAACACTTTGGGAACAGAGCACAGGAGCCGTATTGCACAGTGTCAAATATCTCCTGTTTGCTGAAGTGAAACTGGGGGTTAGGTCTGGCATAACTGTCCCATACCCCTAATTATTTTTGTAGCCCATTTCTGAACCTTTTCCAATTCCAATATATCTATTTTTGAGATGGGGTGACAACATCTGCATGCAGTATTCAAGATGTGGGTGTATCATGGATTTATTTGCTGTTTTTACAAATATGATCTATGAGATATTGTCATATCTATCCCTTTCTTAATTATTTCCTACATTGTTCACTTTTTTTCACTGCTGCTGCACATTGAGTGGATGTTTTCAGAGAACTATCCACAGTGACTCCAAGATCCATCTCTTGAGTGGAAACAACTAATTTAGACCCCATCATTTTGTATGTATAGTTGGGATTGTGTTTTCCAATGGGCTGCACTATGTGCTATCCTGTCATCTAGCACTGCTGAGATCCTGGATTCAGTAATATCCCTGCTCTTCCTGTTCCCTTTCTCCACCGAACCCCGCCAGCCCATGCTTCCTGTTCCCAGCTTCCCCAGGATTCTCACACTGTCTCTGAACCTCTCTGTCAGCAAGAAGCAGTGCCAGGGACACTTGCTCTCTGTCTGGGTCTTCGATTTCTGGGACATGGATTTACTTTCTCTGTGTTGTAAGAGGCTCTGTCATAGTGAGTGTCTGTGACGTTACCCTGAGTACAATCTGGACTGTTAAATAGCTGTGTCCCCTCAGTTCTCCGACCTAGGGTGCCTTTTCCACTGTTTTCCCGCGAGAACAGCCCCTCTTGGCCACTTAACACACAGTCTCCAGCATGTAACTCACTCCCAGCTACACAGTATTGAGTGCTGCTAGACAGCCACTCATGAATTACACCTCTGGAGAAAACCAGCAAATTCTCAAGTGCCCAACTTTCCCCCAGAAATGTGCATCTTGCACTGTCCAGCACGCTACTGAATGACGCAAGCTCATATGAAGTCTGTCATTTCATTATTGGAAAATGACATGCACCAGCTTGTTATCCCAAACAGAGTTTCCAACACACTTCAATCCACACATACTGGTTAGATGAACAATAAACCAAGATTGTTAACTACCAAAAACTAAAACTAGGCCCAGTCCATGAAAGGGGCACTCCCAGGAGAGACTGTACAAAGGCTGGAACATGAAACACCTTTGTAAACCTGAGACAGCTGCCTTGGGGACAATGACAGGGAGAATCCCCCAAAGTGACTCCTTTGTTTCTGCTCTTCTCTGGCCTCCGATTGTTCCTTCCAACGTGGCGTACTTTGCACTTGTCTCTACTGAATTTCATCCTATTTACTTCAGATCATTTCTCCCGTTTGTCCAGATCATTTTGAATTTTAATCCAATCCTCCAAAGCACTTAAAACCCCTCCCATCTTGGTTGTCCACAAACTTGATACGTGTAAGAGAGAGACTGTTACTGGGAGGGTTTTCCCATGTGTCAGAGGGTTACACCCTGGTGGGAGGGGGCTAGGCCTGTACTGGAATAAGGTCACTCTGTGCTTCACAGTGTGTCAGAACCTAGAATATGCATTAGCAGGGGAAAAGCTGGGGGGAATCGGCTTGTGGAATGGACAAAAGCCTAGTCTGAATTCTCACACCTTGCCCTTTTCACCCCGGCAAGCCAGAGAATAACATCCATGTTTCGCTGCAGATCATCTCGTCCTCCCAGGGGCAAGGAAATGGCTGCAATGGAGCTGGCTCAGGTAAGAGATTATCAGGGAGGTGGTGGTGGGCTCTGCTTGGAGGTTGAGGAGCAGTAAATGCATAAGAGGGTGGGAATTGCTAGAGGTGGTGGGAAGCAGTAAATATCTCGGGTGGAGAAAGGGAGGGGACAGCATGTGACAAACCTGCTGAGACTTCTGTAGTGTAGTGTGTGATGGGTTGTCACCCCCAGGCGGCAGTTTGTGGAGCTTCTGGGAACTACTGTGTCCTCTAACCCTCACGCTGGGCTGGCCCTTCTCACACTGCTTTGCTGGAGATTTCACCAGCCTCTCCAGGGCCTGTTATAATCCAACACAACAGCAAATGGCGCCATGCTGCCAACTAAGCTACCTGAGTGCTCTACCTAAGCCACTCAAGGACAGATAGAAGACAAGAGCCAATTTCCCACTCCCCCACCTTGCACACTTGCTGTAGTATAAATCCAGAATTATACCATCTTATAGTGCACGGGGATCTCTATAATGCAAGCTCATTAATATAGTTCCCCTTCCCCTCGATATGGGACAGATGTGCACAACAAGCTGAGATTTTCCCCAGACACTTCACTCAAAATACGCTGGTTAAGATAAAGCATCAAACAAGTTGATTAACTGCAGAAAGATAGATTAAGTGATTACAAGTGATAACAAACAGATCAAAGCAGATTATTTAGCAAATAACCAAAACTCAGACTAAGCCTAACATACTAGATGGATAGAATTTGAATTAGCAATTTCTCACCCTGACTGATGGTACAAGCAGTCCCCCAAGTTTCCATACACAAGCTAGAAATCTCTTGATCCTGGGAGCAGCACTTCCCCCACATCCGTTTTTGTTTCTCAGGTGTTTCGAGGAGTTCTCTTGTGTGGGGAATGAGGCCAAGAGATGATGTCACACCCCACCTTATGTAGCTTTTCCATATGGTGGGAACCTTTTGTTCCAAACTCAGTTCCTAGTTCAGTTTGTGGAAAAATACAGGTACTAAAATGGAGTTTAGTGTCATGTGGTCTGGTCACAGGCCCTGCTGAGTCATAGTAGCCATGACTCCTAGGCTGGCTGAAACATTCACAGGAAGGCTAAGTTCTTCCACAGTCCATTGTCTTTGTTGAGCCATCAGCGCTGTCTGGCTTCTTCATTGTTGTACCTGAAAGGCTCGTTGTGGGTGTTACCCAGAGTAAACACATTTGAAATACAGATACAGAGTCAATATCCATAACTTCAGATACGAACATGATATGTGCACACAAATAGGATAATCATATTCAGCAAATCAGAACTTTTCCAGTGACACCACACATGATGCATCTTCTACAAAATAGATCATAATTATGTCCTAATCATATTATAATCATACCACTATGATGAATATGGGGGTGTAGTGTCAGATAGGTCCTAATTTCAAGGCACAGGAGTTGGGAATGGAACTTCCCTTCTTTGTGGAACAGGAAATAACCCTCCAGCGAGGGCTGGGACAACTTCCCCGACTCCCAGTGATGGAGCCTGAATCTCCTGGCATTTCATTAATTACCACCAACCCCAATCTTTGTGGCAACTGTAAACTTTATCAGTGATGATTTTGTACTCTCTTCTTAGTCATGGATAAGAATGTTAAATAGCACAGGGCAAGAACCAATTCCCTGCAGGAACCTGCTAGAAAGAAATCCACTCGACCATGGTTCCCCATTTACTATCAGAGTTTTTAATCTATTTAATGTATGCCATGTTTATTTTGTATCATTCTAGTTTTTTTAGTAAAAATATTGTGGTGATCAAGTCATGTCCCTTACAGAAGTTTAGGTATATTACATCAATACTATTTGTGGCAACTAAACTTTTGGTCTCATCCAATAAGGATATCTCGTTAGTTTGATAGGCTCTATTTTCTCTAAACCTTTGTTAATGGGTACTATAATTCTGACCTTCTAACTTCTATTCTTTAGTATTGACTTCCCCTTTCTTCCATATATTTTTTTTGGAGAGTGCTGGGATTCCTACCAGGGAGCCACTAACAGGGTCCAGAGACAGCCCCATCTCCTATATTTAGCTCTGGCTAGTAGCTATGTGATAAATGTGAAGACCCTGCTTCTATCTGTCAGCTGGGAGACACAAAGGTTCTCTCTTTGTACCCTCTGATGCCTCCTGGCTGCTGTAAGCAAGGTGGAATGGGACTCTTTTAACATGTGCCTTCCGGAGCTTCCATTTCCTTGGTGCTGCTGTTGCGTGACTAGTGGGGTTGTGAGTGGGTCAGCAGGTACTGAGTGTTGGACTCTTGCTGTTTCAGGGGCCGGTGACCTTCGATGAGGTGGCTGTGTATTTCTCCAGGGAAGAGGGGACTCTGCTGGACCCCACTCAGAGAGCCCTCTACAGGGATGTCATGCAGGAGAACTTTGAGACGATGGTCTTGCTGGGTCAGGATTCCTGTCCCTTCTGTTCTTGGAAGGGGAAATGAAGAGTGAAGGTTCATGCCACCCCCACAATGCCATCTGTACCCTGTCCTGTTTCAGCATCACCCCAATAGGCCAGTGACACACATACTACCGGAGACCCTCCTCTGCTGCAGAACACTTTGGGAACAGAGCACAGGAGCAGTATCATACAATGTCAAATATCTCCTCTTTACTCAAGTAAAACTGGGGGTTAGGTCCAGCATAATGAACAGAAGGTTCCTACCCCCAGCCTTCTCTCAAACCCTGAGCCTTCTCTACCCAAACCAGAATGTGCTTGGGGTGTAACAAGCAGGCGGCTGGAATCACAGCTGCCGGTCCAGGGTTACTTATCATACAGACACTCAGTGCGTCTTTGAACACTGGCTGGGAGTATCCAGACAGGGGAGCTCCAGCAGCAGAACTCTGAATCTCACCCAGGATTACAGATGACACAACTCCTCACTGATCTAGATTGTACCCTACCATGTGAAAACGACCTAGGTTGGTAGTGACATTTCTTGAGACATGGAGAGTCTAGCTCCCATATCACCAGGTGTAATAAAAATAACAGGAAAGGCCAAATATGGAAAACTGATTGTTCAGCTTGCTTTTGACCTGCATCATATTTTGCAATATATTCCAAATAAGGAAATTAATGTGCAACGTATGTGTCATTGTTTGTGGTTTTAAGTTGTAAAAGGTTTGTGTGATTTTTTGCTCGGGGACAGTATTCCAATAGCTGTCGCCCCCTGCGTCCTTGTAACCAAGAAAAGAGCCTCAGGCTGAGCTAATTCAAAATCAGTCCTGTGGTTGTTTTCCACAACAGCCTTAATAGGTCCCTGTGATGGAATGTAATGCTACGTCTAGACTACCCACAGTATCGGCTGGTTAAAATCAATTGCTCAGGGATAGATATATCGCGTCTCATCTAGACGGAATATATCGATCCCCGAGCACGCTTATATCGATTCCGGAACTCCACCAACCCCAACCGAGTTGCGGATTCGACAGGGGGAGCCGCGGACATCGATCCCGCGCGGTGAGGATGGGTGATTAATCCGATCTTAGATATTCTACTTCAGCTACTTTATTCACTTAGCTGACGTTGCATATCTAAGATCGATTTCCCCCCGTACTGTAGATCAGCCCTTAATGTCTTCACACCTTCCCCCTGCAGGAGAATGGCTATTGGACCAGCTGTTTGCCTTGCTGTCTCTGAGGAACTGGTCTGTGGGTGTTCCCCAGAACTGAAACTTTTTCAGTAATATCATACTGTAAAATCTCACAATTTTACATACAGTGTTACTACACATTTTAACAGGAGGATAATATTCAGTAGGTTATGCGTTTTCTAATGATACCTCACAAGCCATACTGGGTACAAAATTGCTCATAATTTTCTAGAAGAGTGAACACAGGGGTATAGACTGACACAGTGTCTCTGTGTGTGTTCCCATCAGCTATGTGGGTATTTCAATCCCTCATAAGCACAATGTTTGGCATCTTCAAGGACCTGGGGAACTGGTCCTGGGAATTCACTAGTTTAGCAAGTGTGAGACTGCATGAAATTGTGAGACCCTTTGGTATTAATAATAAAATAATATAATCTGATAAAATTACAATGAATCATGCTAGGTATGCCATGTAAAGTGGCAATGAAAGTGTTATGATTTGCCAAATATGATAATTTTGTTTCTATGTTTCTATCACCCTTGTATTGTGAGTTACAGATATGTAGGGTATATCTGTATTTCCAGACTTGTGCAGTGTTTCTGGGTGACACCCCCAGACATATTGGGATCAACACTGCCTAGCCTGTTTGATGGCCCATTGAGGGTCATCAGCTGTACAATGAGCCCATAGACCAAGGGGATACACCTATTGAGTCAGCAAGACATGCTGGGGTATGCCTGTGTAATGAGACCTCCAAAGCTTTTCCATGCCATGTGCTGTGAAGCTTGTGTTTGGGACACAGGAAGTACAAGCCACATGGCAAAAGGAATATAAAGTGCAGCTGCATCATCTCCATCTTGTCTTCAATCCCCCTTCCTACCTCTGGAGCAACTTCTCTACAAATTGAACCCTGGAACAAAGGACTGAATGACCCATCCAAGCTGTGGATGCGTTCCAGACAGACTTTCAAGCCAGCAACTCACCAATACTGCTAAGAACCTGATATATCCATTTTGGAATGTATCTGACTGCTTTTCCATTTAACTTCTTTCTGTCTTTCTTTCGTTTAAATCTTTAGTTTAGATGCTAAAGAATAGTCTGGAAGGATGGAATTTAACTTCATTCTTTCATTCGTTCTTTCTTCTAAACATTTAGTTTAACTGCTAAAGGATTGTCTGTCAGCATGGTACTTTGGATGAGATCCAAACCTATAGTGACTGGGTAATGTGGCTAACCTTCCACCCACCCACTTCCTGGATCCAATTAGAATCACTCTCCTGCTGCCCTCTGGCCATGCTCTATCACAGTGAGCAGAGTTTTTAAATAACTCTCACTGTACGGAACCTAGTTGCTGATTAGGAGTCAGAAAACTGTCATGCAATAAAGGGGGCCATGTGATTTCTTTTTTCAGAGTCTCGTTAACCGGTGTGTGGGATCAGAAGCACAGTTTGTGACTGGTCAGTGAGTTTAACTTCAGTATTAACCACCAGTTTGGGGAGCATCTGCTCTCCCTTTTTCAGCCTGCTCTGACCTTGGCATTTTCAGTGAGGACTGCCCCAGGCACACCAGGTCACAGTAAGCACTGAAGATAAATTAATAGAATGTTTTTAACGATTAAGTTTTATGAAATCAACTAAACTCCTTTGTTTTCTTTCATCTCAGCAGGGTTTCTGGTTTTCCAACGTGCCGTGATCTCCCAGCTGGAACAAGGGGAAGAGCCATGGCTCCCAGAGCTGCAGGGTTCAGAGGAAAGAGAGATCCTGAGATCTCCCCGCACAGATGAGGAAACATTAAACCAACTCAGAATCTGTAAGTGCCTGAAGGAAACATCTGGGATGCCCTACAAAGGTCTTGGGAAGTCTCTCAGTTCATTATTGTCCATAGCAGGGGTCGCATCGGCAGGGTAAATATAGCTCAAGGCTTCCTATAGATCCTAGCAGACACCGGGCAGTAGCTTTCTCCCTTCCCCCTGCAAAGTTGGATGGGATGTGAAGGCTGAATCGATCCCCTCCTCTTTCCTGTTGGGGGGAGCTGATTTCCTGATTTTTATTTGACCTCTCTCCAGCACTTGTTTTGGTTTGGCCTTCCCCTTTCCATCCCTGTTTGAGGTTTCTGTCTCTATCACAGCAGGTGATGCAATGACGTGTGAGAAAGAGAAGCAGAATTCTCAGCAGGGAAATGTTGAGCAAGTGGATAAACACAGAGCATTATCGCAAAGAATGAAAAGGAATGTGTCCAGCAGTCACGAGCAGGGAAGATCCTGTGAGGTTCAGCAAAGACCAGAAAAAGAGCAGGGAAACCAGCCAGGGGAGAAAATGGATAAATTTATTTCCTGTCAGGGAACTCAGAAGGGCCTTAAAGAAACCAGAATACAGCAGGAAATCTGCAGGGAAAAGCAAAAAAATACATGCGCTGAGTGTGAGAAAAACTTCACTTACGGATCACGCCTTTCTCAACATCAGAGAATCCACACAGGAGAGAGGCCCTATGAATGCCGTGAGTGTGGAAAACTCTTCATTCAAAGATCAGCCCTCATTAGGCATCAGAGAATCCACACAGGGGAGCGGCCGTATGAATGCCGTGAGTGTGGGAAATGCTTCAGTAACAGATCAGCCCTTATTAGGCATCAGAGAATCCACACAGGAGACAAGCCTTACGAATGCCGTGAGTATGGGACAACCTTCAAATGCAGCTCATACTTTATTAGGCATCAGAGAATTCACCGACGGGTGGGGAGGAGACACGACACACAGGCCCTGCGCATGCTGCGAGTGTGGGAAAACCTTCAATCGCAGCTCAAACATTATTACCCATCAGAGAATCCACACAAGCGAAAGGCCCAGCGAATGCCGTCAGCCTGCCTGCACAACTCGTAAAGCGGCGAGGGCCAATTACTCTAAAGAAAACAGCTAAGGGCGGAAACCCCCCTGCCCTGTGGAACCACCCCCACCTCAGGACTTCCCGGCCCGGTGGAAACACCCCGCCCAGCCCTGCAGAAACAAACCCTCCTTCCCCAGCACCACCCCACCAAAACAGCTATGAGTCAAAAAGGAAGGTTGGGGGTGGGGTGGTGATACTTGATTTTAAATCAACCAGGGGCTCCCAGCTGAAGAGGTGCCTGGGAGCCCTCAGAGTCAAATTAAAGGGCCTGGGGCTCGGTGGCTGGGGGAACCCAGAGCTTTGTGGGGCTGGGGCAGCGATTTAAAGGGCCCAGAGCTTTTGCTGAGAGGAGCCTAAGCCCTTGAAATCCCAGCCCCACTCCATCCGCTTTAGCTGTGGCCGGGATAGAAAGGGCTCTGGGCTGCCTGCAGCCACAGGGATCTCTAAGCCCTTTAAATCTCAGCCGCTGCCGGTATTCAAAGGGCTCTGGGCTGCCCGTGGTGGCAGAGAAGTGATTGAGGATGTCACCCTAAACCAGTGGTCCCCAGACATTTCACACTGTGCCCTCTTATCCATGGCTGTGGCCCCTCAGAAGCCACAGTCGAGAACTGGGGCTGGGAGTGGGGCTGTTGCTTGCTGGGGAGAGGGGTGTGGACAGTGGTAAAGGGGTCGATGCCGGGCTGGGAGCCAGAGTCTCAGGCTGAGGGTGGGGTTGGGGAAGAGCTGGGACAGAGTGCTGCTGAGTAGTGCTCCCTCTCTGCCCTCCATAGGGGCTGGCTCAGGCCCTGAGGTGCCTACCCCTCCATCAGGACGCAATAGGTATGTTCTGCTGCCCTTCACTCATACAGGAAGGAGAATAATATTTCATTCCACTCAATCCTAAAGTGATTTGTAATCCACCACCATCCCAAACTGGTCATTTTGGCAAAGCGACCCCATCATGCTGCATACCTAGGCAGAGTAGGTGTGTCTATGCAAACAGGGTCTGTTCCTGAAGTCTTGTCCCCCAGTTCCTCACTAGATGTGAGTGGGGAGCTCATTCAGCCCCTGCTTACGCTTAGTATTTAAAAACTCCATCATATCCCTATCTCTGCTGGCCTTAAATTTCTCTTCCTGTCTATATCCTGACAGCTCAGGTGAGGTGACCGAGTGGTTAAGGTGATGAACTGCTAATCCATTGTGCTCTGCACGCATGGCTTTGAATCCCATCCTCATTGGAGGCATTTGGTCTTCACCCTTCCTTTATAGACAACCATCTCCCCCTTTGGTACAATAACAGCTCTAGCAATGTTGCTTCCTACAAACAAAAACCTTCTGAGAAATTCAGACCCCCCATTGCTGTAAATAAAATGTCAAAGTCCCACATTTCTAAAATGTTTTTTTCTAGTCCTGTATTTCTTAGCTTTTCTCTCAAAAGGTAACATCCTCATAATCTCCCCCAAACACCCTGGGACCTGCCCAAATTCTTAAAATACTCCCATCCTGAGCAAGGCCTCAACAGTGAACCAGAGCTAGTGTCTAGGCCAAGCTGTTCTGAAGGAGGCAACTCAAACATTTTCTCTCTGCTTCCCTTGGCAAAGTCTGACTGGGAAAAGAAAATCCCCCAAACTGAAAATTTTCTACTGAAAAACCAATACTAGTCTGTTTGGGGACTTTGGTTTGAATGCATTATTATTATTCTCTTCTGATTTCTGAATCAGTTTTGTCATCCAGGTGTGTTTCCAGCTGTTGAGTTGTGGGGAGAGAGGCCAAGTCATGATGTCTCTACCCCTCTTTCATAGTTCCTTCCAACTTTCTAGAAAGCTCCTTTGCTAGGATGTGAGTCAAGCAGTGCCCAGTGTTGCTGTGTTATCTCGGAGAAGTCTGCATTGTACACGGTTCCTGGGATAGTCCTTGGGAGTGTGGATCCCTTTCATGGGCCAGCAGCGAGTCTGGTTCCTCCATTGTCACACCTGAAAGGCTGGTGGTGGGCATTTCCCAACCTCATAACATATCTCAGTAACACACACAGAGCAAACTTCATAACTTCCCAGCCAATGCTACACACACAGACCAACACAATATTAATGTTCAACAGATCAAGACTTTTGAAATGATACCTCACCAGGCAGACTTTGTACAAACCGTATCATCATTATATGAGAGTGGTGAATATGGGGCTTCAAGGTGCTACTCTGAGCACAGCGTGCCACATCTGGGCTGACATTGCAATGGAGATGTACCCGTAGAGTCCATCTCTGCTAGGATAAAGATGGCAGCATGGCTGGCCTGGGTCATCTGACTTGGGCTCATGGAGCTAACGCTGAGGGGCTAAAAACTGTGGTGCAGATATTTGTGTTCACGCTGAAGCCTGGGTTCAGAAACCCTCACCCTCCTGGGGTCTCTGAGGTTGGGCTCAAGCCCATCTGTCTGCACTGTAATGTTATAGTCTTGCAGCCAAACCCCATAACCCCGAGTCAGCTGGCCAGGCTTTGAGACAGGTGCCCTGCGTGTTTTAATCACAGTGTAGACATAACATTAGCATGCATCTACAGTGCAATGAAACACCATGGCTGGCCCATGTCAGATTAATCAGGGTCATGCGGCTTGGTCTGTGAAGTTGCATTATACGTATCTCGGCTCAGGCTCTGTACCCTGCTCTAGGAGCCCAGAAGGTTGGGAGGAAGTTTAGCCAGTGGAAATGGTAAAACCGCAGTGAAGTATTACCCTGGACTCATGGCATTTCTCCATCGGTCTGTCTGCTTTGGGAGAGGGACATAAACATGTCCTGCTGCAGTCGTTATTTCAAAGGGTGGGTTAGGATTTTCATTCTCAAACATGGTGCACAAAGTAGGACTCAATCCTCAGTGTAAATAAACAAGCTACCAACACATCAGGGATTCCAATAACAGCGGCAGGTATTCTCTGGGCACTGAGATTTTTCAAGGAGTTGGTGGCTCCTTTCTTTCCTCTTCCTGGAGTAAACTCAGCTTTTTATTCCATCCTTGATGATTCATGGAATAACAGCAGCAGCCTGAAGAAAGAGGAGAGGGAATATCTCACTGCCAGGGGTGAAGGTGGCCACGTCCCCTCTGTTTGACCATTGCCATTGCAGGAGAGAAGGTTTCAGTGGAATTGAATGCCCTGGCTCAGACAAGTGACACTGGAAGATTTTACTGTTCATGGATCCATGCAAAGGAAATTGTGTCTCTGTGTGAAAATGGGGAGGGAAATGAAACACCCACATGGTGGCATCTAAGGCAGAAGGGACCCCTATAGGATTAGAACAGAATAAATTCTCAAGCAGCATGTTTCTTACTTTGCCCATCTGTCAATTTTGATGATTATCAATGGAAATATTTTGCCATTGGGTTGTGTGTTTACACAGAAATTGACATTTACTAACAAATAAGTAATTCTTCCAAGTCTGCCTAGTCTGCCAGTGCTGAGTTTAGAAGGACAGAGTCACTCTTCCCCGTCCCCATGCCAGGCCTGGACTCTCCATGCTGCCCACTTTCCGCAATGTTGGGATCCATCCCTGATCTCCCCTCAGACCTCTGCCCCCAACCCCCACTTCTGGGATCCCCTCCCCACACTGTCCAAATGCCCTACTTCTAGGATCCCTCCCCCTTGCCCTTCCTCCCCTCTGAGCAAAAGCTCTGCACTATTCCCACACTAGGAATTGAACCCTAGGCCACCTGGGTGAAAACCAGGAAGGCAGATCACTAGACCACATGGGACTGGGATTGTGTTGTTGGTCTACTAAGCCAACCCCTCATGAGAGCAGCAGGACCACCCAGCAGGGGTTCCACACAGGGCTGCATTAACCCTTCAGGTGCTGAGGTTTTCCCTCTGTCCATTCCCAGTGCCTGTGATCAGGAAATAGACATCAGGGCTCCCAGGTGCTGCACAGACCATGACTGAGATCAGGACCCCACGTTGCACTAGGTGCTGTACAATCCCTGGCCAACACTGGGACACCCAGGGGGTTCCCCTCAATTTCCATGAGCCTCTGCTGCCCAACTTCTTCTGACTCCCTCTGGCTCACCCCCCGCCCCCACAAAAAACCCACCTTTCCAAACAGTCCTCCTTTCCCTGCCCCCTAATTTTGCTTTCACACCCTGGGACCATCTCCTCTCTTCGTCCCTCCTCTCCCCACGAGGTGAGCAGAGATGGAGGCTACTTCAGCCAGCAGAGTCAGCCCCAGCGACCCGCCCGGGGCAGTGTTTGCAGACACAGGGAGGGAGCAGCTGGGAGTGGGGGGTACTGGGAAGAAGGAGGCAGGAGAACAAATCCCAGAGCCTGGGGGAGGGGCTCTGGCACTGCCTGGGGCAGGGCAGCTCCTTGGGGTGGGGCTCTGGCACAGGCAATGGGTGGGGCAGCTCCTGGAGGCGGGGCTCTGGGGGCAGTGGGATGTTAGGTCAGCTGCTTCCCCCTCCCTGCTCCTGCGGGGGCTGAGTGAGTCCCCCCCCAAAGAGCCTCAGGGGTCGGGGTGGGCGGAGGTGCGGGGCCAGCAGCAGCACAGCCCGCCCCGCTTCCCTGGGGCTGCCCCGCACCTCTCGGGCTGATGGCTCTGCCATGGCATCCTCATGAATCGCTGCTCCCTGCCCGCCAGGCTCGGCTTCAGCCACAGCAGCATCGGGTGCCCCAGGGAGCCCAGCTAGGCTGGGGCTGGGGGCAGTGGAAGGTTAGGGGAAGAGGAAGCTCCAGATAGTGGCAGAAGGGGCGGGGGAGGGGAGAGAAGCGGAGCTGGAGTGAGGAAGGAAAAGCCCCGGACTGGACTGGAGCCACGCTGGGGAGGGGAGGGGGAAGGAGAAGCCCTGGACCCCTGCAGGAGCTGCAGCTGGGGGAGGGAAGGGGAGAAGCACCAAGCTGAGGAAGAGGAGGAGAAGCCACGCTGGGTTGGTGTTATATCCTTGGGGGCAGCCAGTTTAGGAAGAAATCACTTGAGGCCAGACAGCAGACAGTTAACAAAACTACCATTTATTTACAGACACAGAGCTCGCCTAACAGGCTGAAGCTGGCTGGACTATCCCCTAATAATCTAATTCAGTTGCCATAGGAATAAAAGCCATGACAACCAAATACACAACATTTTCCTCCCCCACTAATAAGAACACCTCCCCTAAATAAAACACACACTAGACTAGAGGCATCAAAGAATCCTGTGGCACCTTATAGACTAACAGACGTTTTGGAGCATAAGCTTTCGTGGGTGAATACCCACTTCATCAGATGCATGTAGTGGAAAGTTCCAGGGGCAGGTATATATATGCAGGCAAGCTAGAGATAATGAGGCAGTTCAATCAGGGAGGATGAGGCCCTGTTCTAGCAGTTGAGGTGTGAAAACCAAGGGAGGAGAAACTGGTTTTGTAATTGGCAAGCCATTCACAGTCTTTGTTTAATCCTGAGCTGATGGTGTCAAATTTGCAGATGAACTGAAGCTCAGCAGTTTCTCTTTGAAGTCTGGTCCTGAAGTTTTTTTGCTGCAGGATGGCCACCTTAAGGTCTGCTATAGTGTGGCCAGGGAGGTTGAAGTGCTCTCCTACAGGTTTTTGTATATTGCCATTCCTAATATCTGATTTGTGTCCGTTCACCCTTTTCCATAGCGACTGTCCAGTTTGGCCTATGTACATAGCAGAGGGGCATTGCTGGCATATGATGGCAGGTGAATGAACCGGTGATGGTGTGGCTGATCTGGTTAGGTCCTGTGATGGTGTCACTGGTGTAGATATGTGGGCAGAGTTGGCATTGAGGTTTGTTGCATGGATTGGTTCCTGAGCTAGAGTTACTATGGAGCAGTGTGCAGTTACTGGTGAGAATATGTTTCAGGTTGGAAGGTTGCCTGTGAGCGAGGACTGGCCTGCCACCCAAGGCCTGTGAAAGTGTGCGATCATTGTCCAGGATGGGTTGTAGATCCCTGATGATGCGTCAGAGAGGTTTTAGCTGGGGACTGTATGTGATGGCCAGTGGAGTCCTGCTGGTTTCTTTCTTGGGTTTGTCTTGCAGTAGGAGGCTGCTGGGTACAGCAGAGAAACTGCTGATCTTCAGTTCATCTGCAAATTTGACACCATCAGCTCAGGATTAAACAAAGACTGTGAATGGCTTGCCAATTACAAAACCAGTTTCTCCTCCCTTGGTTTTACACCTCAACTGCTAGAACAGGGCCTCATCCACCCTGATTGAACTGCCTCATTATCTCTAGCTTGCCTGCATATATATACCTGCCCCTGGAACTTTCCACTACATGCATCTGACGAAGTGGGTATTCACCCACGAAAGCTCATGCTCCAAAACGTCTTTTAGTCTATAAGGTGGCACAGGATTCTTTGCTGCTTTTACAGATCCAGACTAACATGGCTACCCCTCTGATACTAGACTAGAGAAGGAGGGTAGACTGCCTCCATTCCAGGCTAAACCCCGGGGATTATTTTGTCCCATAACTGTGGGTTCACTCTAGCTAAAGATCCAGCCGATGAGGAGGCCTTCTGTCTCTAGGTGGATTACGGCAAACTTCTGGTGTTGTTGCACCCAAAAGTACCATGGGCTTAGGGTCTGCAGCACGAACAGGTGAGGAGGTGGTATCAGCTCATGCTGGGCAAAGGGGTATCTCAGCCGCTGGCAGTAAGGGAGGAGAACAGTCAGGAATAGGTGATTCGTGAGTCAGTGTCTGACCAGAAGAGGTGAAGTCACACCACTCAACTGCAGATGTGTCTGAGGACTGGCATGATCTGGCAACAGCTGATCTACATGTCGCCGCCAGGTAAGATTCTCTGCAGTCCGAACTGTGTAGGAAACAGGTCCTGTTTGAGTGATGATCGTGGCAGGGACCCATTTAGCTCCAGAAGTATAATTCCGAGCCAAAACTGGCTGTCCCAGGCTAAAGGTTCGGTCTTTTGCTCTGGGTGCACGTCTGATGACTTGATGTTGCTGCTGATGTTGCACAATTTGTCAGGGTTCAGAAGGTTTCAGCAGATCAAAGCAAGTGCGCAACTGTCGTCCCATCATTAGAAAGGCCGGGGATGACTGGGTGGTAGCATGAGGTGTGTTTCTGTAGGAAAGTAAGAAGGTATCCAGACGCTTTTGAATGGAGTGTTGTCCCCTTGCTGATTTCAAAGCGTGTTTCATTGTCTGCACAAATCTTTCAGCTAATCCATTGGTAGATGGATGATATGGTGCTGACGTGATGTGGTGTATCCCATTTGCCTTCATAAAATTTTGAAACTCCTGAGGGACGAACTGCAGTCCGTTGTCGCTCACAAGTTCTTCTGGGAGACCAAAACGACTAAAGAGTCCCCGTAGT
The DNA here is from genome assembly GCF_025201925.1 of Gopherus flavomarginatus. Classification (NCBI taxonomy): domain Eukaryota; kingdom Metazoa; phylum Chordata; order Testudines; family Testudinidae; genus Gopherus; species Gopherus flavomarginatus. The sequence continues at coordinate 46,874,356 of NC_066624.1, forward strand.
TTTTGGACAGTACTCTGCAGTAGTGGACTGCATTATAGAGGCTTCTGGCCATTTAGAATGGGCATCTACTGCCACCAAGAACATGCTTCCTTCAAGGGGGCCAGCAAAGTCATTGTGAATACGTTGCCACGGGTTTTCAGGCCAGTCTCATGGGTGTAGGGGTGCCCACTGGGGTGCATTCCTCATACCCTGACATGACATACAAGCTTTTGCTTTCTCTTCAATAGCACTGTCCAATCCAGCCCACCAAAAATAGCTTTGTGCAATTTCCTTCATGTGCACTATTCCACAGTGACTGGAATGTAGCTGTTCTAACATCTGTGATCTCAGTGGTGGTGGAATAATAACACGTCTCCCCCACAAGAAACAACCGGATTGGACCGATAACTCCATCCTCCTGGACATGTAGGTAACAAAGTCGGATGAGACCGGAAAGGTTTGTCGAGATTTTCCATGCATCACCAGGTCCATAACTTGGGACAATACTGGGCCAACGCGAGTTGCCTTCTTTATCTGAGTAGCAGTGATGGGTGTATTCTATACCTGATCAAAGTAGAAGATTTCCTTTTGGGCACTATCTTGATGTTTGATCGGCAAAGGCAACCTTGAGAGGCCATCTGCATTGCCGTGCAGAGTGGATTTCCGATATTTAATTTTATAAGTGTGTGCTGAAAGTAACAATGCCCAACGTTGCATACAACTAGCAGCTAATGGGGGAATGCCTGTGTAGGGTCCAAAAATTGACGTCAGAGGTCGATGGTCTGTGAGAAGAGTAAACTTTCGCCCAAACAGGTACTGATGAAACTTCCGAATTCCAGAAACAATTCCTAATGCCTCACGTTCGATTTGGGAGTAGTTAGTTTTTGCTTTGCTTAGAGTGCATGAAGCAAAAGCAATAGGTCTCTCTTCTCCAGAAGGGATAATGTGTGACACGACTGCTCTCATTCCGTAAGGGGAGGCATCGCAGCCAATTGTAGGGGTAAGGATGGATCAAAGTGCATTAGAACTTCAGAATTTAGCAGTGCATCCTTAGCTTTGTTAAATGCAACATCACAGGCTTCAGTCCACTTCCAGGCCTTGTTCTGCCCCAGGAGCTCATGAAGTGGTTTTAGCAGCGTGGCTAACTGTGAGATGAACTTTCCATAATAGTTCAGTAGTCCTAGAAACGAGTGCAGCTGGCTTACATTTCAAGGTGGGGGAGCCTCTACCATAGCTTTAACTTTTGCAGGGGCCTTATGAAGACCTGCAGAATCAATGATGTGTCCCAAATATTCAACAGAGAGCTTGAAGAATTCACACTTGTCTTTGCGAAGTCGTAGGCCATACTCTTCCAGTCTTTGTAGGGTAGCCTCTAAATTCTTTAAGTGATCCTCTTCATTCCTTCCAGTGACCAGGATATCATCCAGATAGCACTGAACTTCTGACAAGCCACACAAGATCTGGTCCATAGCCCTCTGGAACAGGGCGGGAGCAGACATTATTTCGAAGGGTAGGCGACAGTATCGATAAAGCCCCTTATGAGTCACAATAGTCAACAGATCTTAGGACTTATAATCGACATGCATCTGTAAATATGCTTGACTCAGATCAATCTTACTGAACTTTTGTCCCCGAGCCAGGCCTGCGAAGAGGTCATCTATGCAGGGAAGAGGGTATTGCTCTGCACACAACACTGGGTTGACAGTGACTTTAAAATCACCGCAAATCCGGAGAGAGCCATCTTTCTTCACTATTGGAGCGATAGGAGTGGCCCATGAACTATGGGTAACTGGTGTTAGGACTCCATTGGTGACCAGGCGCTTCAGGTCTGTTTCGACTTTTGGCCTGATGGCATATGGCACAGTACAGGCTTTCAGATATTTTGGTGGACTATCAGGTTTAATGTTCAATGTCACAGTGATTCCCTTCATACTTCCCAAATCATCTCCAAAAACAGCAGCATGTTTCCTTAGTATAGGGGTTAGACTGGTTTCTTCTTTAGTCATCCGGTGCACTTCTGCCCAGGTCAGCTGAATCTGCCCAAGCCAAGACCTACCCATTAAGGCTGGGTAGTTACCTCTCACCACAAACAGTGGCAATTTAGCAGCCCGTCCATTGAGCTCCACCTTAACATCAATAGTGCCCAACATGGGCACAGCTTCTCCCGTATACATCTTCAGAACAGTTTTTGTTGCCTTAAGCGGAAGAGGCTGTAGCTTTTCTTTATACACAGTTTCGGAGACCAGCGAGACAGCTGCACCGGTGTCCAGTTCCATGCATATAGGTTTGCCATCCAATAACGGGGTTATCCCGAATTCATGTGAGCCCACTGCCAAAGACAAAACATGCAGTGGCACTTCCGCTTGCGATGAGGTGCCACCTTGATCATCCTGGGTCTGCTCTAGGGTATGCAGGGTTCCTCTTTTTGTCGGCCAGACCACAGGCCTCTTGTTCTTTTGTTTACAGGCACACTCAATGTGTCCCTTTTTGCCACAGTGTCGACACACCAGGTCCTTACATCAGCATTCTGATGCCTGGTGACCTGGCTTACCACAGCGGTAACATTCCTGACTCTGCACAGTTTTGTGGGTAGGTTCTTGTGACACTTTTTGCAGCCTAGGGGATGCACCGATGTATTGCGCCTCCCTTGTAGCCAGTTCCATGGATACAGCAATATCAACAGCCTTCTGTAATGTAAGCTGAGCCTCTTCCGTATAGCTTCTCTGTAGAGGCGACACACTAACCTGTCACGCAGCGCATCATTTAACATCTCTTTAAATTCACAGTGTTCTGCTAGCTTTTTTAAAATTGCTACAAATTGTACAACTGTTTCATCTTCTTTTTGGTCTCTTTTGTGAAACCAATATCTTTCAGCAACTACCAGTGGTTTTGGGGAAAAATGGGACTCCAGGATTTCCACCATGTCACTGCAAGATTTAGTCTCAGGCTTAACAGGGTATAGTAAGCTGCGTAACAGGGAGTAGGTTTTAGCTCCTACAACACTTAAGAATATGGGCACCTTCTTCTCTTCTGGAATGTCATTTGCAATAACAAAAAGCTCAAAACACTCAGTATACGCAGGCCACTGCTCCATATTCTCATCAAAAGGTTCCAGTGGCCTGGTCAGAGTAGCCATGATTTTTAGTTTCACTTTCTGTACCTTGACTTCTACTTCCTTGTGTTGCTGGAGCAGCACCGGAATCCCATCCTCGTCGCCACTTGTTATATCCTTGGGGGCAGCCGGTTTAAGAAGAAATCACTTGAGGCCAGACAGCAGACAGCTAACAAAACTACCATTTATTTACAGACACAGAGCTCACCCAATCGGCTGAAGCTGGCTGGGCTAACCCCTAATAATCTAACTCAGTTGCATGGGAACAAAAACCATGACAACCAAATACACAACAGTGGGCACCCTGCTGTGTGGGTGGGATGACGGTAACCCAGACTCAGGGCTGGAACAGACCCCTGAGATTCTGTTCTAAGGGGGTGGCTGCATGGTTTACAGCTCTCTGATGTCTCAGACAAGGTGTCTCTCCCAAAGCCTCAGATCTGCATCCCCAGAAGGCTCCTGTGCTGCCTCCGCTCCTTTCACCTTCTACAGCAAGGAGCAGCAGCAAGGGGCAGGGATGAGCCATAGGCACCAGGTCGGGGGCAGAGGCTTCAGGAGCCCAGAGTGTTTGCCTGTCTGGGCATTTTGGCTGAGACCTCAGGGACACATTGTCAGGCAGAATCCCAGGCATCTGTATGAAAGGAGCATAAGGATGCTGGGTCAGACTGGGTCCATCTCGCCCAGTGTCCTGTCTTCCCATTGCGGCCAAAGCCAGGTGCCCCAGAGAGAATGAACAGAACAGGTAATCATCAAGTGATCTATCCCCTGTCACCCGCTCCCAGCAAACAGAGACTAGGGACACCTTCCCTGCCCATCCTGGCTCAGAGCATGTCCTCCATGAATCGATTTAGCTCTTTTTCTGTGCCCTGTTATAGTCTTGACCTTCACAACATCCTCTGGCAAGGAGTTCCGCAGGTTGACTGTGCATTGTGTGAAAAAATACTTCCTTTTGTTTGTTTTAAACGTGCTGCCTATTAATTTCATTTGGTGACCCCAAGTTCTTGTGTTATGAGAAGGAATAAGTAACACTTGCTTATTTACTTTCTCCACACCAGCCATGATTTTATAGACTTCTATCATATCCTCCCTTAGTCATCTTTTCTCCAAGCTGAAAAGTCCCAGGCTTATTATTCTCTCCTCAGATGGCAGACACTCCATACCCCTTTCTGAACCTTTTCCAATACCAATACATCTTTTCTGAGATTTGGTGACCGCATCTGCATGCAGCATTCAAGATGTGGGCGTACCATGGATTTATACAGCGGCAATAAGATTTTCTCTCTTATTTTCTATCCCTTTCCTAATGACTCCCAACATTCTGTTCCCTTTTTGCCGGCCGCTGCACATTGAGTGGATGTTTGCAAAGAACTATCCACAATGACTCCAAGATCTCTCACTTGAGTGGCAACAGCTATTTGACATCCCATCGTTTTATATGTAGAGTTGGGATTATGTTTGCCAATGTGCATCACTTTGCATTTATCAGCATTGAATTTCATCTGCCATTTTGTTGCCCTTTCACCCAGTTTCCTGAAATCTCTTTTTAGCTCCTCACAGGCTACTTAAATATCCACAGTAGTTTTGGATCATCTGCAAATTTTGTCACCTCGCTGTTTAGCAGATCATTTATCAATATGTTGACTAGTCCTGGTCCCAGTACAGTCACCACTCGTTACCTGTTTGCATCCTGAAAACTGATCATTAATTCCTACCCTTTGTCTCGTAGCTTTTAACCAGTTATTGATCCATGTGAGGACCTTCCAGAGGTGAAAGTAAGTCAGTCCAGTCCAGTATGGGATACCGGCAAGAGCGGGTACTCTGTGCCAGACCGGCCCGACTTCCCCAGGCTGGTGATTTAAAGGGCCCAGGGCTTCCTGCAGTGGCTGGAGCCCCGGGTCCTTTAAATCATCTCCAAAGCCCCCCTGCTGGAGCCCCGGGGAGTAAATCACTGCCGTGGATGCTGCTCTCTCCTGCGCTACGAACACAGAGCAGGGGCAGCGGGAGCTTCCTTACAGTGGGAGGGGGCACCGTTGTCTGAACTGTGGCACTCCCATGACACCCCTTCCTCAAGGACCCACACTCACACCACCCCTCCCCCCGAGGCCACACCCACAGAACGCCTCTTCCCCCCCTAAGACTCCACCCTTCCCCCCACTCCATCACTGGTCCTAACAGCTCGTAAACAATGGTGGAGCCACAGCCCTCTAACCCCCTGTTCCAGCACCCCTGACACAGAACTAAGCAGGCAGCCGTGTGTGTGTGTGTGTGTGTGTGTGTGTGTGTGTGTGTGTGTGTGTGTGTGTGAGTGAGACAGAGGCTGCTGTGCTGACCTGAGCCAGTGAGGGAAGCAGGGGCTGATGTTGGGGCCATCTCCCTCCCGCTGCCTCAGGACTGGTTGCTTGCAGCAGCTGTCTGGACTTAGAGACAGTGTGCCCACACACTCACTCTCCCCACACACACACACACTCTGTACCCCACCAGGCACATTGCAGTTGAAAAGCAGCTGGCAATCTAGTAGGATTCCCATGGAACAATGGGATAGACAAATCTGCATCATGTGATGCTGTACTAGCCATGAGGTCTTGCAAACCCTTCCCAAAACACCTGCAGCCAGTTGCACAGCTACCCACAATGCACAGCTCTCTGTGGCCATACAAGATTCTATCCTGGATGTGCTCTGGTGACACAAGGGGCATAGTGTGGATATGCAACAGCTGTTTAATTAAAACACTTTAAAGCCACATTACCCAATAGTGTAGCCACAGCTTGAGAGGGAGACAAGACCCAGTTCCCTTGAAACTAAAGAACCACAACTTCCCCTGTAGTTGATAGGATGTGAACCTGTGCCAGGAAACCCCAATGGATTGCTAGTCCATCGCCTTAGCCACTCGGCCATAACTAATTGCTTGAGATGGGTCTCTCACTACACTCTAGTTCTGTTCTCAATCTGTGATCAATTCCAGTTGTTCCCTCAGACCAGCTTCCACAACACACACACTGCTGTGCCGTTGTGGAAGTGTGTCCATGGCTGAACTGCAAGAATTCCTGCTCATTTCCCTTCTGGCTGGAGCATGAGGAGGGTGTTTTTGTGGTCAATGACGTTCCTGTAGATTGTTGTCCATTTCCTGCCTTGATCATTCAGACAGTTCCTTTATCATCATATCCCCAGCACATCAGGGATTGCAATAGCAGAGGGTAGGTTTTCTCCTGGGCACTGAGCTTTGCTAGGGGATTGGTGGCTCCTTTCTTCCTCACCCTGGAGTAAACTCAGCTATTTATTCCATCCTTGATGTTTCAATGAATAACAAGAGATGACAGAGGAAAGAGGTGGACAGGGCGGGTCTTAGGGGAGGGGCAGAGAGGTGTGGGTGGTGGACAGGGCAGGTCAGAGGAGGGGATAGAGAGGTGTGAGTGCTGGGCAGGGTGAGTCCCAGGGGAGAAGCAGAGAGGCACAAGTGGTGGGCAGGGCTGGTCTTAGGGGAGGGGGCAGAGAGGTTTGTGCAGGGTGAGTCTCAGGGGAAGGGCAGAGAGGTGGGGGCAGCAGACAGGCCTTGGGGTAGGGGGTGAGAGGCAAAAGGAGGCCTTCGGGCAGCAGAGGAGCAAGCGAAAGTTGGACCAGCAGGCCTCAGCCAAAGAGGAAGAGCAGGGGTGGGAAGTGGCCAAATGGGAGTGAGGGCAGAGCATAGGTGGGGACTCAGAGGGAGGAGAATGAGTCAGGGGGTGGAGTGGGCAGGGCCGCCCAAAGGATTCAGAGCCTGGGGCAAAACAATTTTGGGGGTCCCTTCCATAAAAAAGTTGCAATACTCTAGAATACTATATTCTCATGGGGGCCCTGCAGGGCCTGGGGCAAATTGCCCCACGTGCTCCCCCTCTGGGTGGCCCTGTCCTCAGCCTCTCTTTGTAAGTCTCCTGCCTCCTAATCATTTTTGTTGCCCTCCCCTAGACTCTCTCTAACTTGTTTCTCTAGTGGGAGGGTGAAAACTGGACGCAATGCTCCAGATGTGGCCTCACCAATGCCGAATAGAGGGTAATAGTCACTTCTGCTGCCAATACTCCTTCTAATCCAGCCCAGTATGACCAGTTACCCATATGGAATGCAGACCCACCAATATTTGATCAATTAGTTACTGTCCATTCAGGAGGTTCTTTCATAGGTGTCATGGGGGTATAGCTCAGTGGTAGAGTGTTTGACTGCTAATCAAGTAGTCCTTGGTTCAGATCCAAATGCCCCCTTACACACCTCTTCCTTCAGCTAAAGTAATTGCATTTCTGTTACATTCACGATTTCCACTGAGTAGGGATCCCTGAAATGAATGCAAACACTCAATATCTTCCTGTGCAAATGCATACAAACCTAGCAAACATGTGCCTCCACTGAAATCAGTTCAAATCCTCTAAAGGATTAAAGAATCCTTCTTGAGGTTGCAGGAAAAAACCATCCTGATGTGTAGAAAGAATAGTAAATATGGCAGGCGGCCAGCTTGGCTTAACAGTGAAATCCTTGCTGATCTTAAACGCTAAAGAGAAGCTTACAAAAAGTAGAAGATTGGACAAATGATCAGAGAGGAGTATAAAAATATTGCTCAGGCATGCAGGAGTGAAGTCAGGAAGGCCAAATCACACTCGGAGTTGCAGCTAGCAAGAGATGTTAAGATTAAGAAGAAGGGTTTCTTCAGGTATGTTTGTAACATGAAGAAAGTCAAGGAAAATGTGGGGCTCTTACTGAATGAAGGAGGTAACTTAGTGGACAGAGGATGTGGAAAAAGCTAATGTACTCAATGCTTTTTTTGTCTCTGTCTTCACAAACAAGGTCAGCTCCCAGACTGCTGCACTGGGCAGCACAGTGTGGGGAGAAGGTGACCAGCCCTCTGTGGAGAAAGAAATGGTTCGAGACTATTTAGAAAAACTGGAGACCAGCACATGTCCATGGGGTTGGATGCGCTGCATCCGAGGGTGCTAAAGGAGTTGGCGGATGTGATTGCAGAGCCATTACCCATTATCTATGAAAACTCATGGCGATCGGGGGTGGTCCCAGATGACTGAAAAAAGGCTACTGTAGTGCCCATCTTTAAAAAAGGGAAGAAGGAGGATTTAGGGAACTACAGGCCAGACAGTCTCACCTCAATCCCTGGAAAAATCATGGAGCAGGTCCTCAAGAAATCACTTCTGAAGCACTTAGAGGAGAGGAAAGTGATCAGGAACAGTCAGCATGGATTCACCAAGGGCAAGTCATACCTGACTAACCTAATTGCCTTCTATGAGGAGATAACTGGGTCTGTGGATGAGGGGAAAGCAGTGGATGTGTTATTCCTTGACTTTAGCAAAGCTTTTGATGTGGTCTCCCACAGTATTCTTGCCAGCAAGTTAAAGTATGGGCTGGATGAATGGACTGTAAGGTGGTTAGAAAGCTGGCTAGATCGTCAGACTCAATGGGCAGTGATCAAAGGCTCCATGTCTAGTTGGCAGCCAGTTTCAAACGGAGTGCCCCAAGGGTTGCTCCTGGGGCCAGTTTTGTTCAATATCTTCATTAATGATCTGGAGAATGGCGTGGACTGCACCCTCATCAAGTTTGCAGATGACACTAAACTGGGAGGAGTGGTTGATACGCTGGAGGGTAGGGTTAGGATACAGAGGGACATAGACAAATTAGAGGACTGGGGCAAAAGAAACCTGATGAGGTTCAACGAGGACAAGTGCAGAATCCTGCACTTAGGACAGAAGAATCCCATTTGCTGTTACAGACTAGGGACCGAATGGTTAGGAAGCGGTTCTACAGAAAAGGACCTAGAGATTACAGTAGACGAGAAGCTGGCTATGAGTCAACAGTGTGCCCTTGTTGCCAAGAAGGCTAACGGCTTTTTGCGTTGTATAAGTAGAGGCATTGCCAGCAGATCGATGGATGTGATCATTCCCCTCTATTCGACATTGGTGAAGCCCCGTCTGGAGTACGGTGTCCAGTTTTGGGCCCAACACTACACGAAAGATGTGGAATCCTTGGAAAGATTCCAGCAAAGGGCAACAAAAATGATTAGAAATCTGGAGCACATGACTTATGAGGAGAGGTTGAGGAAACTGGGCTTGTTTAGTCTGCAGAAGAGAAGACTGAGGGGGGATTTGATAGCTGCTTTCAAGTACCTGAAAGGGGGTTCCAAAGAGGATGGATCAAGACTGTTCTCTATGGTACCTGATGACAGAACAAGGAGTAATGGTCTCAAGTTGCAACGAGGAAGGTTTAGGTGGAATATTAGGAAAAAAAATTTTGACAAGGAGGGTGGTGAAGGACTGGAATGGGTTACCTAGGGAGGTGGTGAAATCTTCTTCCTTAGAGGTTTTTAAGGTCAGGCTTGACAGAGCACTGGCTGGTAAGATTTAGTTGGGGATTGGTCCTGCCTTGAGCAGTGGATTGGACTAGATACCTCCTGAGGTCCCTTCCAACCCTGATATTCTATGATTATATGATTAAATGTTCTGAAGGTCTCTTCTGGACATAAAATCGACCAATTTCTGAAAAACTGAGTGTAGCATTGGGAGCAGCGTCTGATGTTTTACTGTCTAGCCAACTTGCTTCCTAGAACGAACGCTCCTTGAGTGTGGTGATTCACAGGGAGTAGCTCAAACCTCCAAAGTGCCTGGCCAGGGGCAGGACATTGGCACAGCAAGGGAGGGGTGTAGCAGTGACATCACAAAGGCCTTTTACAGGACCTCACATTATTGGTCAAAGACTATTGGTGGGGAGGTGGTGACCTCACAGAGAGATTCTGACATCATCCAGGCAGGAGAGTGGCGAGGGGCCAGGGAAACCTCAGAGACCCCTGTGGCTTTGCTTCAGCAAGTCTCCTTCTCCAGGTCTGTCTTTGAGGACTGAGAGAGTATTCGGGGTCACTGACGTGAGCGCCAGGAGGAACCTCTTTCGGGTTTTCTCCTTCTCTTGTAGTGATTTTACTAGAAAACAACCATCCCTGTTTAGAAGGTAAGAGCCTCCTGGAGGTTTGAAACCTGTTCAGCCTGATCCATCTGGTGAGAGTTGAATTCTAGGCATGGAAAACACAAGCTTAAGGAGGCAGAATTTTATTCTACAGCTGAGATTTTGTCCCTTAGAATCAGTGGGGACATAAGGGTTTGTCCTTTTTGTTTCACCTTTTCCTCCATCCACCCTCCCTCCCTCGTTTCTCTTCTTCTCTTGCTTCTTTTCTCCTTTTTCCTATTCCCCTCCCAACACCAGGAGGTATGCTTGTGTGTGTGTGTGTGTGTGTGTTGTGGGGCAGTGCTCTGTAGCTCCCACTGTGGGATTTTCACCGAAAAATGTGGGGCTGAAATAGTGCTTGGTCAGTGATCCCCAGAAGTCACCTGGGCCATTCTTCGGGCTCTCTGGGCTCATCCTCAGCCTCCCATCCTCAGTCTCTACCCTGATTGGCTGAGCAGGGGGTTATTGACAGGGAGGAGACCCAGATCCTTGTTGTTCTCTTTTAAGACCAAGGAAATAAGTCAGAACCAGTTCTATGTTTGATGAATTTTGCTGCTTCTCTGCATTAATGGTCTCTGAGCAGTTCATGATTCTCTCTAACATTGCAGTTCTCCTCAAATACTTGCTGAATAATTACTGTCACTATTGTTGGTCTGGAGCTCATCTGAGACCACTTTTTTCAGGTCATTCAATGTCTGAAATTCAAGATCCGATGGTTATTTTGAAAATTAGGGCTCTTGTGTCCTATTCCCAACTCTGCCACCGACTGCCTGTGTGACCTAAGACAAGTCAATTCTCCTTTCTCAGCCTGAGCTTCTCCCTCTTTCAAGTAGGGATAATAATGATCCGCTCCTACCTACCTCATAGTGCATGGAGGCAGGGCTGGTTCTAGGTCTTTTGCTGCCCAAAACAAAAAAAAAAAGTTTTGGCTGCCCCCACCCCATCCCTGCCCCCCCCACTCCCCTGCTGCCCAAGCCCTGGGCTTTCCCTCCCCAGCTGAACCCCCGACACTCCAGCTCTGGGCCTCCCCCCAACCGCATCCCCCTGCTGTCCCAGCCCTGGGCTCTCCCCCCGCACACACCCCGTCCTGCCCCAGCTCTGGGCTCTCCTCTCCCCCCCTCCAGTGCTCCCCCACCCACACACACTCCTGCCGCCTCAGCCCTGGGCTCTGCCCCCACCACCCGCACCTCCTGCCGCCCCAGCCCAGCCTGACTGGCTGTGTGACCTGAGACAAGTCAATTCTCTTTCTCAGCCTGAGCTTCTCCATCTTTCAAGTAGGGATAGTAATGATCTGCTTCTACCTACCTCACGGTGGGTGGAGGATGGGGATCCATTGGAGAGTGTCACTAGGAATAGTGCATAATATAAGGTGTCCTATCACATTTACTCAGAGCAGATTAACACATTAAAGAATAGCTGAAATAGTCTATTTGATTTGTATGTTTTTATTTTGAAATTGTTAAAAGCAGCAACGACGTAGCTGAGCCTGAAGCATCTTATCTAAAGTTTGAGATCTAAGTGTCTCCTCTTTGTGTGCGAGGAGACAATTTAACACACTGTGACAAAGAGGAGATGCTTTTGTTTTGCAACAAAATACTTTTGCAAAGAACTTTCATCCCACTTGTTATGATTTTGAGAAACAAACTGATTTAGTCTGAATGGGATTTTCTGACAGAAATGGTTTCAATGAAATTTCCTCACCATCTCGATTCCTGGGCTCTATCCCTACCTCTAAGGAGGAGAGGGAGTGTTTGTCTGTTAGAACAGGAGTCAGGACCGCTGGCTTCTCTTTCTGGCTCTGCCACCACCTTTCTGTGTATGCCCTTGGGTACGTCACTTCCCTTCTCTGTACCTCAGGCTCCTCCCCGTCTGTCCAATGGGAACAGGGACAGTTCTCGAACTCTGGGTAATTGTGAGCCTGAGTGATATAACGGGTGTTAAAGCCCTCTGTGATGGAGAAAGGGGAGTTTCACAGTGTTTAGCACCAAGGAATTCTAAAGTTTGCTAAAGTGTCTAGTCTGTGGAAAGAAGAAATGGTCGGGCCCTAACTTTTTAATAGCCCATTCAGGGATGTGAGTCCCTGTCTTTTCGGTACCTGAGGTTCTTTGCCAGCAGGAGAGAAGAGGTTCCTGCCTCCGTTTTTGTGGCCTAAACAAACCCGGTGTTGTGGCCCAGTTCTTGTCTGAGATCCCTGAAAAAGAACATCTTCCCACCCATGATCAAGACAGGACCTATCATGCTAGTTACATTTTAATAAGACCAAAGCCTCCTCAAACCCGGTGTCACAATCACTGGAATGATTTTACCTTGATATTTTACCGGCCGCAGACACAAAGCGAGTCAAATTACAGTTTCTCTTCAGCGTCAGTGCACACACAAGAATCCGGAGTCTTTTCATTCCTTAGGTTCTGCTGCCATTTCATTTCTGTCCTCTTCCAAGATTTATCATTGTGCAAAGCAATATTTGGCCTTGGGAGTGTCCCCTCTGGTTCTGCCTGCTGCCTGTGGGAAATTAAAAGGGCCCAGAGATCCCTGCCGCCGCCACCACCACCTGCACAAGGGGGCTAAGGCAGTTTCCTGCTCACCCTCGCTCCGTGTAGCACGCCACCCCCAGAAGCATCTGGCACGTCACTGTAGCCCCTGAGGTGTGTGTGGGGGGGGGTCTCCCCGGGTGCCAACTCTGCCTACTGTGGCAATGGGACCTGTGGGGTGGAGTCTGCTGGCAGTGGTGCACAGAGACACTCCCAGCCCTCCTGGTTAGAGGCTGCTTCCAGAGAGAGGTGCACTTTGCTTTTGGGAAATGCTTGAGGTAAATGCTGCACCCCTCACCCTCTCCTGCACCCCTCACACCCTGCTCCAACTCAAACCCCATATCCGCACCCAAACTCCCTCCAAGACGCTGCCCACCATACCCACTCCTGCACCCCAACCCTCTGACTGAGCCCAGACCCTGCACTCAAAGTCTTTCCCAGAGCCCAACACCTCCCTCCCACACCCAAACTCCCTCCCAGAGCCTCACACAGGTGTGGGGTGGGGCAGGACTTGGTCCCATTCTGGGAACCACCAAAAATTATACAAACCTGCCAGCTCTGTCCAACCCAACCTTCTGCTGATGCACCTCAGCCCACACCCGTGCAGGGTTTGAAGCTTTCATTGCGTAAATTCCAGGACACTGAGGGATTTCAGCTCCCCTTTGCCCAGAGGGAAACCACCCCACTCCCAGCCAGGTTCTTGTCCACGGGATCACTGTAGGGGGGCTGAGTCCCTCTGGGTCTTTTCTCTCTCTAGGACAGGCCAGGGTGCAATAACTGGGGCATCTGAGCACCCAGGACCTTCTGTGGGGCTGCCATTCCCCTTCCCGTTCTGTGGTCCCATCTGTCACTGACTCCAGCCTTTTTTCTATCCATCATCAGCACCATCTCAAGCCAGCTGCACCCGCCTCAAAAAGTCAGTGTCCCCTGGTGGGTGTAAATCACTGACCTCTCTCCTCTCTGAGCACTGACAGCCCCTCTGTTTCCTTGCCTCTCGGGCTGTGCAGATGGGACCTTTCCCTCCAGTGCTGGAGGATTCGCCCTTCTCATCTACCATTGTCCCAAGCAGCACAGCGGGTGGGAATCTTAAACATACCGAGGTGACTTAGGAGCAGAAACTCCCCCAGGACCTTCCATACAATTGTCCCTTGCCCCTCAGTGAGCAGGATTGAAGCTCGGGCAAGGAGCCTGGTGGGCCACATCCCCTCTGAGCATGAGCAAAGCAGCAGGATGAAAAAGAAACCTGGAGATGTGGGGGATTGAACCCAGGGCTTCATACATGCAAAGCATGTGCTTTACCACTGAGCTACAACCCCACCTTGCTCTGGTTTTTGCTCTGAGAGCCAAACCTGCTGTCCTGGAGGTTGGTGGTTCATGGGAAACACTTTGCGGCAGGGCCGGATTCTATACAGCAGAGGAGGAGAGAGACTGCATACCCTGGACTCAGGGTGCAGCGATACAAGACTCAGCCTTCATACTGCATTGGCTGGGTGCAGGGGTGAGAGTAACTTACAGGACTTACCGGTACTGCGGGAGTCCTGAGGGGGCGTGGCCTCATCCAGAAGAGGCGTGGCATCTCAAGAGTTAAAGGCCCTGGGGCACCAGCTGTGGCTGGGAGACCCAGAGCCTTTAAATCAACCAGAGGCTCCTAGTTGAAGAGGGGGCTGGGAGCCCCCCGGGGCTCATGGGGCAAATTAAAGGGCCTAGGGATCCAGCCACCAGGAGAACCTCAAGCTTTGCGGGACTGGGGCAGGGATTTAAAGGGTCCAGAGCTCCTGCCGCTGAGGGGAGCCCCGAGCCCTTTAAATCCTGGCCCCAGCCTGGCCTTCTGAGCCCTGGCCGTGGGCAGTCCAGAGCCCTTTCAATGCCCGCCATGGATGCCAGTGTGGTCCAACACGGCGTACTGGCTCTTGCCAGTACACCATACCAGACTGGACCGGCTTACTTTCAGCTCTGGGTGGGTGAGTGGTGCTGCAATCCCCTGCTAGAAAGTAATGTTGGTGCGGGACTCTGTGAGCAGCTCTACACCCAACCCTGGTGGCAGACGCAGTGTGGGGGACTCCAGGTGTTTCTAGGATCCATTATTTCCACCTGCCTGTAAAATACGGTTTTTCCCAGCACATTCACTGCAGTGCAATTGGGTCAGTGTTTCCATGGTTGCACAACAAAGAATAGCTCCCAGTTTCCTCTCTGTCTGCAGCAGGATTAGCCTATGTCGGTGGTTAATGAGGTGGATCTTGTAGTTTGTTATTCATTCCCCACCTTGAAAATTCAGACAGTCCCTTTCCTACGCAAATCCCCAGCACCTCAGTGACCCTGGTAGCAGAAGTTGGGTTTTCCCTGAGGGCCTGAGATTTTCAGGGGTCTTTTTCCCTCCAGCTGGAGTGAACTCAGCTTTTCCCCATCCCAGACATTCCATGAAATGACAACAGCAGTATAAAGAAAGAGGGGAGGGAACGTCTCACGGCCAGGGTTGGATGTGCCCAGGACCCCCTGCTTGGCCATTGTTTCCATGGAATTTGGCCACCTGCTTTGCAGAAGGGACAGAGAAAGATCCTGCTGTTCCTGTGTCTGTGCAAAGAAAATTGTGCTTCGGTATGAAAGAGAGGTGGGAAATGGCCCCATGATGGGACAATATCCTAAGGATTTAGACCTAAGGACTCAGGTTGAGAACTGATTTAACTCCACCCATCTGGGATTTAACAAATTCCCTTCCACAGAGACACTGGGAACTTGTGACCTTGATCCAGACTCTGCAGCTTCAGGCTGCTTTAACTCCTGGTAAAAACCTGAACTTGATTCCAAGAAAGGAGAGAGGAGAAGCCTGAAATTGCCTTTGGTCCAAGGCTGGGATCTCCTGGATGGGTAGAAACGTCCTTCCCTGCTACCAGGGGACAGCAGCTACTGGAGACATAGCAGAGCTCAGAGGAAGGGGGGTTGTTGAATGCACTTTATGTGCACAGGACCCCACTAACTCTAAATCCCCCACTCTAGCAGGAACTTAGAAAGTCAGACCTCGGTCAATGGCAGGACTGGGCTTTGAAAAAGAGATTTGTTTTTCCTCCCCGTCATGAGAAAGAAAGTAAGAGCTGGCAGCTCTGGTGCAGAAAACCACTTTTTCCTCTGGCTGCGGAGCTTCCAACCAGGTGCAGAAGACTGGTGTCTCCTGAAGAGGGGGGGGCACAATGTCAAGGTTCAGCCCCATCCCCTTGCAATCAACAGCCCCCCCAGCTGTGAACAGTGCAGGGAGAGGAAGCAGAAAAGGCAGCCTCTCTCCATTCACCCCTGCAGCAGCTGCTTTGCAGGGAGGGGGCCTGGCAGCACCACATAATGCAGCAGGCGATAGCTAACCCAGGTGGGGCACATGACCCCACACACGCCCTCTGCAAGTGTTGCCTCTGAAATTAGGAACACTGGTGAGTTCAGGGCACAGCTGCACACCCAGAAGAAAGCCCAGCACAATACACCCAGGGTGAAGGGGGTGCTAACGCCTGGCATTAAACCAGAAACCTTTAGATCTTCAATCCGATGCACTCCCAGCTGAGCTACTTTGGCAAGGACCAGGCCCACCAGGAAGGCTTAATACACGAGCCACAGCACATGCTGGGAAGATTTAAATCTGGATGTCACAACGCAGGAGCCAAGCAGTGGACTTGACCTGGAGGGGCAGGCTGGGGTTTCCTGTATCCCATTCACTCAAGCCAGCACCTGCCCCCTCACAAGCTGTCACTGGCACCCCCAGGTCGGCAAGAAAGGAGCAGCGGTTCTCACTGGAACAACTCCTCTCGCAGGCTTCTCCCAAGCCTAAAACAGAAAACCATCTTGCCAGAAAGCAGCCCACTCGTGTCATAGTATAATTCCCAAATCTGGACCTTAGCGTCCACGATATGGGCACTAGCATAAAGTCCTCTAAGCGTAATTACCAGCTTAGATTCTGTAGCGCTGCCACCAATCAGGAATTTCTAGGGCCTGATACTCTCTGGTCCCCCCAAAACCTTCCCAGGGGACCCCACGACCCAGATTCCTTGAGTCTCACAACAAAGGGAAATAAACCATTCCCTCCCACCTCTTTACCTCCTCCCAGATCTTTCCTGCCTGGGTACACGAGGAGATACCGTGATTCAATTCCTTGAAACACAACACAGAGAGATCAAGTTTCTCTCTCCCCTTCTCCCAGAGGCAATACAGATTCAAGTTCCGTGAATCTAACACAAAGAGGAAATTTACCTTTCCCTCCCTGCTTCCCCCTCACCCAGAGGCAATACAGATTCAAGCTGTGTGAATCTAACACAAAGAGGAAATTTATCCTTCCCTTCTCCCCACCAATTCCCTGGAATATACAGACTCAATTCCCTAGAGCCTCAACTGGGAAAAAAATATCAAACAGGTCTTAAAAAGCAAAACTTTTAATAAAAAAGAAAGAAAAAAAGTAAAAGGTTTATCTCTGCATTTTAGATGGTAAAAAGTTACAGAGTCTTTCAACTTATAAACAATAGCAAGAATCTTTCTCCAGCAGAAACACAATTTAAGCTATTCCAGCAAGTACACATATGCAAATGGAAAAAAAACAAATTAAAAGACTATGGCCGCCTTTTCTTACTTACAGTTCTGAATAGATAAGAGACTGTAGCAGGGAGATTGGCAGAAACCTGGTTGCACCTCTAGCCCCGTCCAGGACCCAAAGAGAACAAAGCCAAACCCAAAACCCACAAAGAAAGGCTTCCCTCCACACGAGATTTGAAAGTATCTTCTCTTCTGATTGGTCCTCTGGTCAGGTGCTTGGGTCCCTGTTTGTTAACCCTTTACAGGTAAAAGAGACATTAACCCTTAACTTGTTTTCCTTCCACCCAGAACCCCACATCTTTTCCTGGGCTGCAAGTAGCCACCCCTGGGATGCCAAGAGGTAGAAACAAGATTCTACCTCCCAGCAGCCAAGTGCACTTCCATGGATTCGACTGGCCTAATTCCTCCAGCTTCCCCAGGCTGACGCCAAGGTATTTTCTCCACTGATATCACCACCCTCTATCGTGCGGGGGTTGGGGTTATCCCAGGAACAGGCCAGTGGCAGAAGGAGGAGGCCTTGCTGGACAGCAAGGGGAGCTGGGAAAAGGAAGCCACTATGTTTCTGCCTGGTTTTTAGGCTGAGGCCCTTTTGCAGATTAGGCAAATGTGAGAACCACCACGCTACAGAAACTCCATCACAGTGCGCTGCCCTGTCCTGCCCCGCCCTCAAATTCCCTGCACTTTGGTGGTGCTCATCCTGGCACACACTGAGGGGAGAACCTGGAGAAAATGGCGGCAGCTCTTCGATGGGTCAGCTGGCAGAGCAGAGGACTGGAGCTGGCACTCAGCAAGTTGTCCTTACATCGCCCGTGTGACTCCAGCTTGAGGGGGAGCTGCTTTTTCTTCCCCTTTCTGAGAAAGAGCAAGAGAAGAAAGTAAGTTCAGGAAGGCCAACTGGCTGCAGAAGCCAATGCTGCCTTTTCCTGCTGCATAGCCTGAGAGAAAGAACGTGCATCAAGTAAAGGGACTGCTGTGTTGTCAGGAAACAGCCCACAGCTACACCGAGAGTGATGGAAGAGGTTGCTGACGCCTGGGATTGAACCACAGATCTTTAGAGCTTCAGTCTAACACTCTCCCAACTGAGCTACTTTAGCACCGGTAGGTAGCTCTTTTGGGCTGCTGCTTCTCACCTTGAAGCTTATTTTCAACAAACCAGCTCTCCAGTCACCACTGGCCAATGCAGGAAGGACAGCGCTTGCTATTTTAGCACTCAGAAATGTCATCAGCTAGTCTCTGGATCTATTGAATGCTGCACTTCAGTTCATGGGGGAAAGGCGAGAGACACAACCTTTGAACAAAAGGCCTGGGGTTAACATCCTAATGCTGTCTCCTACTGTAACACTATTTAATACTGGCCAATCCTGTGCTGGTGACAGTTCCATTTCTAGGTGTTTGTACTTTTCAGTTACTGTGAAAATTAAAAAGTTTCCATATGCTTAGAGGAAATGAATTTGTTTTATTTTCTTATATATGGCATGAATAAATACAGATTTACACATCCTAGCATGAAAATGTATTGTCTAATATGATCGAGAAAATCATGCGTCCAGATTGTGCATTGAAATCATGATATGAGCTACAAATGCAGTAAAAAATAAGGTATTCAATGCTTTAACACATGGATCAGGGGTAGGCGGCACCGAAGACACTTCTTGCCTTGAGTAGGGAGTAGCTCAGACCTCCAAAGTGCCTGGCCAGGAGCAGGACATTGGCACAGAAAGGGAGGGGTGTGGCAGTTACATCATAAAGGCCTTTTGCAGGACCTCAGACTATTGGTCCAAGGCGGTGGGGAGATGGTGACCTCACAGAGAGATGCTGACATCAGCCAGGCAGGACGGGGCAAGGGGCCAGGGAATTCTCAGAGACCCCTGTGGCTTTGCTTCGCTTCAGCAAGTCTCCTTCTCCAGGTCTTTCTTTGAGGACTGAGAGAGTATTCGGGTTCACGGACGTGAGCGCCAGGAGGAACCTCTTTCAAGTTTTCTCCTTCCCTTTTAGTGATTTTACTAGAAAACAGTCATCCCTGTTTAGAAGGTAAGAGCCTTCTCGAGGGAAGGGGTGTCATGGGGGTGTCAGAGTTCAGATGCCAATGCTTCGCCGCCCCCACTGTAAGGAAGCTCCTCCCACCTGCTCTATGTTTGCAGGGTGGGAATGAGCAGCATCCATGGCAGAGATTTGCTCCTGGCTGCCGGAGCAGAGCAGCAGGCTCAGCTGTCAGAACTTTCTGGAGCTATGAAAGGGGAGGGCCCCATGGCTCTGTAGCAGAATGCAGGGCAGGTGAGCTCACAGATGGCATTGTGGGATACTGCTGGAGGCCAGTTATGGTTATATAATGAACGGCAGCATCTAAACTGGCACTCTGTCACTTTAAGTTTGCTGCAAAAAGCTCTAGGCCTCTCGTCGAGGTGGTTTTATTTTGTAACCAAAACAGGGCAGTTTTGTGGCCAGACGTGGCATTGCAGTGTGTGCACCAGCCAAAAGGTGGTGACCGAGGGAGCCTTGTGTGTTTTTCACGCACCTCAGCAATGTGATGATGCTAAAATAACTTTGTAGTGCAGACCTGGCCAAAGATTCACACACACACGCACAGCTTGGAAGGAAAACCTCATCTGCTCCTCTGCTTTGCAGAATCCAAACACAAACAAAGCTTGTCAGGGCCTGGTGGAGATGTCAGTGAGTCAGGTGTGGTCAGACACTGTGTTTCAGCTCCATGCAGGTACCATGGCTCAGCTGGTTAAAACACTTACCTTATAAGCAGGGGATCCTGGGTTCAACTCCCAGTAATGCCTTGGGGAGTAGCTTTTAGGGCACCCGGTATTGGCTACTGTCAGAAAACAAGATTCAGAGCTAGATGGGCCTTTGGTCTAGCCCAGTGTGGTTTTTCTTATGGTTTAAATTATGCTCACAGACACTGATAATAGAGTTACTGAAAGTTTGGGAGTTAGGAGCTGATAGTTTAGTGGTCCAGTCCCCTTGCAGATTACCTCCTCCCTCTAGGACAGGGGCAGATCTGAGCTCTCACACCAAATGCTCATTGTGGCTGCCAGAATCTGTGAGCAGCTCGTTTAGTTTGCATCGAGGATTGAGTCCTGCTTTGTGCCCAGTGTCTGAGAATGAAAATCCTAAACCATCCTTTGAAATAACAAATGCAGCAGGACATGTCATTGTCCCTGTCCCAAAGCAGAGAGACCAGTGGAGAAATGCCATTGAGTCCACGGTAATACTCCACTGCCGTTTTACCTTTTTGGCTTGCAAAACTCCCTCCCAACCTTGTGGGGTCCCAGACCCCGGTATTGAGCCTGAGCCGAGACGTCTACACTGCAAATTTACCACCCCACGGCCCAAGCCCCAGGAGCCTGAGCTGGCATGGGGCAGCTCTGGGTGTTTCATTACACTGTGGACATAGCCTAGCATTACGTCTACACTGCCATTAACACACCCAAGTCACTATTCTCAAACCCTGGGTCAGCTGATTCAGGCTTGTGGGGCTTGTGTTGCAGGGTAATAAAATTACAATGTAGACACTTGCGCTTGAGCCCAGCCTCCGAGACCCCACGAGGGGTGAGGGTCTCCAAGCCTGGGCTCCAGTCTGAGCCCAAATGTCTACACTGCAGCTTTTAGCCTCACAACCTGAGCCCCAGGAGCCCAAATCAGATCATCCAGGCCAGCCGAGCCACAGGGATTTTATCTCAGTATAGCTGCACTCTCAGGGTATATCTACATTGCAATGCAAGCCCAGGGTTAGCAGAAGTCATGTCAGCAGCCCCAACACATAAACCTAAACCACGAGGAAAAGATCCACCCACAAATAAGCTGGGCATTGTCCTTTTCCCTACGGTTCGTAAGTCCAGCAACCAAAAGTCATTTAACATGAGCCATTCCCTCTCTGCACCCCACTCACAGCTGTTGTCCTTAGTCAGTGCAAGCCCAGAGGTGCCTCTGTAGAGTTCATCTGCCATCCTGGGTGGAAAAGCGGGAAAATAAGAAGGCACCGTACTCACTATGTTGTCTAGGGACTCACTCGCCCCTCCACAGCCACCCTGTCCTAAAGTTGGTCTAATACCTAAATTTTACTATGAGGACTCAGACCCCAGCCCACTTGGCTTTGGAACCAATGTCCCCTGCCTAGCGAGTGCTATTGAATTGAGGGTGAGTCCCTCCATCGGGGTCTGCCAAGCACAGTTCTGCTGCCCTCGATTCACACAACAAGGACAACAACCCTTTATTTCTCCTGTCCCAAAAACAAGGAGACTGGGAATCCAACACCAGCCAAAAGTGATCATTTTGGCAAGCAACCCAACATGTTTCCAACATACTGTAAAATCCACATGAAGACTCATACATGAAACCTTGCAAGAAAATCTTCCTGAGGGGGTCTGAAGCACCTGCTGCTGGAGGGAAGGAAGGAGCTGTGGGCTGGGTCTGAGGAGCACTGGGAATAGGAGGGGGCTGCGGGTTGGGATTGAGGGGCACTGGGAATAGGAGGGGGCTGTGGGTTGGGATTGAGAGGCACTGGGAATAGGAGGGGGCTGTGGATTGGGGCAGAGGAGAAGGGTGAAAAGGAGCAGGCTCTGGTTGGGAGTGAGGAGCAGTGAGCATAGGAGGAACTGAGGGTTGGGTCTGAGGGGGCATTGGGAATAGAGGGGATATGGGTTTAGGCTGAAGAGTATCCTCATTTGGGGATCCAGCAGAATGGAGAAGGCAGCAGGCAATTCTAATTCCTTAGGGATATTCTGTGTGTATGTGTGCAGGGGAGAAACATGCTATATGCTCAGAGGCCTTTATTCCTCCAGGCTGTGAGGACAGGGGGGATGTCAGGAAGTTGCCCCTTCAATCCCCACCCCCACAAAGGCCCTTCTTAGGAAAGGCAAAATCCTGAAGAGAAAAACAAGATAAAAGACGACTCCAGAAAGACAGATTTTTAAAGATATAGTGAGCAGTTTATCACCTGACTAGGAACTTGAACTCTGGACCCTCAGATTATCAGTCTGCTGTGCTACCAACTGAACTAGCCAGGCTCACCAAGTAAAAGTGTAAGTTGGTGCAGAAGAGAAACTAGTCAAGAAAACAAGAGCAGGAAACAATAGGGGAAACCTGCTGCTATCTCTGGCGTGGTCAACACTACGAATTTATATCCAATTTAGCAGCATTAAATCGCATTAACCCTGCACCCGTCCACACAACGAAGCCCTTTATATCAGTATAACGGGCTCTTAATACCGGTATCTGTACTCTTCCCTGATGATGAGTAGTGCTGAAATCGGTATAGCTATGTCGGATTAGGGTTAATGTGGCTGCAATTTGATGGTATTGGTCTCCGGGCACTATCCCACAGTGCACCATTGTGACCCCTCTGGACAGCAATCTGAACTTGGATGCACTGGCTAGGTATACAGAAAAAGCCCTGCGAACTTTTTGAATTTTGAATTTCATTTCCTGTTTGCCCAGCGTAGAGTGCTGATCAGTACAGGTGTCCATACAGTCCTAGAATCAAAAAAGAGCTCCAGCATGGACCGTACTGGAGATACTGAAGCTGATCTCTGTATGGGGAGATGAATCTGTTCTATCAGAACTCCGTTCCAAAAGACGAAATGCCAAAACATTTGAAAAAAATCTCCAAGGCTATGATGGACAGAGGCCACAACAGGGACTCAATGCAGTGCTGAAACTTAAGGAACTGAGACAAGCGTACCAGAAAGCCAAAGAATAAAATGAATGCTCACGGTGGGAGGGGCGACAGACGACTGTAGCTATCCCACAGTTCCTGCACTCTCCGAAAACCGTTTGAATTCTTGTCTGAGCTCCCAAAGCCTGAAGGGTCAAAAACATTGTCGTGGGTGGTTCAGGGTATATGTCGTTGCCTCCCTCCACTCGTGAAAGGAAAGAGAAAAAAAAATCCTTTCTTGCCTTTTTCCAATGTCACCGTATGTCTACTGGATGCTGCTGGCAGACATGGTGCTACAGCGCTACACAGCAGCATCCCCTTCCCTTCCCTTCCCTTGCAGACGGCAGACACGACAGTAGGACTGGTATCTGTCATTGTCATCCCGTGAGTGCTCCTGGCTGGCCACAGTGAGGTCGGCCAGAAGTGCCTGGGCAAAAATGGGAATGACTCCCAGCTCATTCTCTTCTTTAAGCTTTGTCTAATGGACATTCAGTCCTGCCTGGACTATCCTAGCAGCTGGAGGCTGCGCTCCCCTCCCCCCTTTGATCTCTGCTTGCAGAAGCAATAAAGTCAGTGTTGTTTGAAATTCCTGCATTCTTTATTACTTCATCACACAAATGGGAGGATAACTGCCATGGTAGCCCAGGAGGGGTAGGGGAGGAAGGGAAGCAATGAGTGAGGCTAGAATGACATGCAGCTCATCATTTCTGTGGGATCTCTGGGGCTGTGACCCGGAGTGGCCATTTGCCTCTCTGGGCTTGGCTGATAGTCTAGACAGAACTGACTCTCCATTAGACAAAACTTAAAGAAGGGAACGACCTGGGGAGTCATTCCCATTTTTGTCCATGCACCCCCAGCTGACATCACTGAGGCCAGCCAGGAGCACCAATGACAGCAGCAGACGGTACAGTATAACTGGTAACTGTCATTGCCAACTTGCAAAGCAGCAGATGATACAGTAGGGCTGGTAACCATCTTTGCTAACTTGTAAAAAGCAAAGGGATGCTGCTGTGTAGCGTTGCAGTACTGCGACTGTCAGTACCATCCAGTAGATATACGCTGACAGTGAAAAAAGGCTGAACGGGCTCCATGGTTGCCGTACTATGACGTCTGCCCAGGCAATCCAGGGAAAAGGGCGTGAAATGATTGCCTGCCATTGCTTTCACGGAGGAAGGACTGAGTGACCACATTTACCCAGAATCACCCATGACACTGTTTATGCCCCATCAGGCATTGAGATCTCAACCCAGAATTCCAATGGGCAGGGGAGACTGTGAGAACTATGGGATAGTTACCCACAGTGCAACGCTCTGGAAATTGATGCTAGCCTTAGTACATGGACGCACACTGCCGAATTAATGTGCTTAGTGTGGGTGCATGCCCTTGACTTTATACAATCTGTTTTCAAAAAACGGTTTCTGTAAAATCGGAATAATCCTGTAGTGTAGACATACCCTGTGATTAACAACTTTGGTGGCTAATTGAAAGGCTGAGGTTCAAACCCAAGTGAAGATGGAGGTGTTCTTTTTTCAGTGATGAGAATCCAGTATACTTTATCAGGTAGAAAATCTCCTCAATGCTGGTCTAACCTCATTTGACAAGCATAAGTGGCATATAGGAGAAGTTCTTTTTGCAGATGTTTGGTGGTATAGTGGTGCGCATAGCTGCCTTCCAAGGAGTGGATTGGGGTTGGATTCCCAGCCCATGCAATCAGGTGATGCTTTCTCCCCTGGGAATTGGTTTAATTTCAGTCACATTGTATCAGTTTAGCAATTGAATGAGAGAATCAGTGTCCCAAATCCCAGCAGGTCATTAAACACCCAGCAGAGGAAAAAAGGGGCAGAACTATACAATGAGCAGTTGGAGTCATCCTGGTATTACAATGTTTGGTTTATTTTTTAAAAATTTTTCCTTTACTTCCCTCTCCCTGTTAGACTCAGAGCCTTTAAGGTCAGAAGGGACCAGTGTGGTCATCTAGTCCGACCTGCTGCACTTTGCAGGCCAAAAGATCCCACCCACCCACTCCTGTAAGAGACCCGGGAGGGGAGGCAGCTCTGTGCTCTGCCCCTACCCCAAGCAGCACATGGAGGCCCTCTGCTCCCCTCCCCCCATGGGTGTGCAGAGATGTGCCAGCAGCACTTAGGTGGCTCCCTGCCCACTCTGCCTCCGTCCCTGCATGCCGCTCCCAGAAGTGGCTGGCATGTCCCAGCATCCCCTGGGGCGGGGGGAGTGTCTCCATGTGCTGCCTCTGCACCGAGTACCAACTCCACAGCTCCCATTGTCCAGGAACTGCAGCCAATGGGAGCTCTGGGGGCAGCGCCTGAAGGCAGAAGCGCATGGAGACCCCCTGGCCCCACCCACCTAGGAGCTGCTGCTGCAGGGG